>NC_072739.1:59043288-59094430 GCF_026930045.1 Uloborus diversus | reverse complement strand
AAAGCATCGGTACTTTAAGTCAACAAATACCAGTATTACGAAATTGCAAAAGTGCTCCAAATACCGATATTCGGTATACCAGTGTTACAATCACTGACTCGGAGCCTTATAACTCGAACATTACTTTATCACGCAGTTTTTATTTGATCAAAAAACAATTTAGTGTTTACGATACAAGGTTGTCTCCACATCTCGAATGTACTTCTTTTAAGTCGAAGTTTTTACGAAAGTTTCGTTTTCATTTCATGCATAAAAATACAGTCAAAATAAGAAAACAAAAATCCCCCCCCCCCCATTTAACACATTTCTTTGCTTATCAGCTTGTGCGGAGGGAAATAGTTTATTTACAATAGTGCTCCTAATACACACAATGTTGCAAGATGACATGAGAAGTAACTGATTCAGTTACTTTAAGCCGTGGCTGATGACCGAAAAGTTTATTGTTGGCTAATCTTCGAAAAACTTAAAGTTTTTGGGGGAAAAAAGTATCCTTTATTTTCTGGATGACTCGATAAAACTTCTTTTAGGACAAAAAGACGTTTGAAAGTAATACGAACAGAAATCAAGAGGAAAGAAATTGGGCCTACGACACATAATTTTAATGGCGTTTTAAGATGCGATAAAAAATGAAAGCAGTCAAAAATAACTTAATTTTTGGAGTAAAATTTATTCTCTGTAACGATGTTTTTATGTAGTAATAATAATTAATTTTATCCTAACTATAATTGTTGCCCATGCGCGATGCAGTATTTCCAAAAAAGAAGATAAAATTCTTTGTTAAAAAGGCTGAGAAAGGAACTTCCGATAACTCGAATTACCGAATTTTCGAAGGTTTTTTCCGGTCCCTTGGGACTTAGAGCTATAGAGAGTTGACTGTATATTAAGTTTTATTTAAGTAAAAATTAAACTAACTTTTAGTAATTCAACAATGCGTAATTTAGTTTTTTTGTAATTTATCTTTTTACTTCCTTTTACAAAAAAGGAAGTATTGTATTTGCGAAAAAATTTTCACTCAAAAATCGGCCGTAATTTCCATTTTTCTCACTCCCGAATGATTGTTGAGTATTTTTTCGACCCGACCACACGTGGATATATGCCTAGCAACGTACAGACACCAGAAATATCCATTTTGACGACCCCTGAGTTAATTACAACGAATTTTCTCGTGACGTCCGTATGTACGTATGTATGTGCGTATGTGTGTATGTATCTCGCATAACTCAAAAACGGGGTGTCCTAGAAAGTTGAAATTTGGTACGTGGACTCCTAGTGGGGTCTAGTTGTGCACCTTCAATTTTGGTTGTATTCGGATGTTCCTAAGGGGATCTTTTGCCCCTTTTTGGGGGGAAATCATTGTTAATTGCGATGTAAACTCAAGTTGTCTTAAAATTTGTCGGACACTTGGTGATATATCACCAGTCTTTTGGTCGCCAAGTTTTGTCGCCAACTTGGCGACAAATTTAGAGATTTTTTTTTTAAATTTTTTTTTCAAAATTTGGTTTCAGTTTGGCCACTGTTGGTGATATTTAGAGAGTAAACAATTGAATCACATTAAAATTGCCAATAATGGGGAAATGACATTAAATTGGAGTAAAAGAAAGTCATGTGATGCACACATCAGCTCGTTTAATTAATATGAATAAAATTTTTAAGTGGATTTTTACATCACACAAAGATTTTTTTTTGTTGCTATCAGCGTTAGGAACATCTCTACGCAATGAAAATTAGGTCAACATGGCCACCAGTGACACTTTTCACTCACTTTCGTTTGGTGTTCACTCGACTTTTTCCTACTATTATTTTCCCTTTTTGCTTCCTTTTTCAAAAAAGGAAGTATTGTATTCGCGAAAAAATTTTCACTCAAAAATCAGCCTTAATTTCCATTTTTCACACCCCCAAATGAATGTTGAGTTTTTTTTCGACCCGATCACACGTGGATATATGCCTAGCAACGTACAGACACCAGAAATATCCATTTTGACGACTCGCGAGTTAATTACAACGAAATTTCTCGTGACGTCCGTATGTACGTATGTGCGTATGTGTGTATATATCTCGCATAACTCAAAAACGGTATATCCTAGAAAGTTGAAATTTGGTACGTAGGCTTCTAGTGGGGTCTAGTTGTGCACCTTCCCTTTTGGTTGCATTTGGATGTTCCTAAGGGGGTCTTTGGTCCCTTTTTGGGGGGAAATCATTGTTAATTTCGATGTAAACTCCAGTTGTGTTATAATTCGTCGGACACTTGGCGATATAGCGCCAGTCTTTTAGTCGCCAACTTGGCTACAAATTTGGCGATTTTTTTTCTTTTCTTTTTTTTAAAATAAAAATTTGGTTTCAATTTGGCCATTGTTGGTGATATTTAGAGAGTAAATAATTGAATCACATTAAAATTGCCAATAATGGGGAAATGACATTAAATTGGAGTAAAAGGAAGTCATGTGATGCACACATCAGCTCGTTTCAAAAAGAGTACCTATGGTTGACAATTGCCGATTTTGCATCTCTATGTAGGGGAAAAGGCGGCACATGTGAGCACGGGGTACATGTAAAGATGGTATGTTTTACTACTAGTAGGATAACTGCAAGTAAAATATCTTGAAAAATTCTCAAGTAATGGCAATACCAGTCCTACTTCTTGGCCAAATTTTTGGAGCAATGAGCCAGTTTATGTTTCTGCGGTGACAACTTTGTTTTAGCTGGTATTGCATGTAATTTTATTGCTGTCTTCTTCAAGTGAAAACATGTTTTAAACAAACTAATAAGCTAATTTTAATTAATGCTAACTGTTATACGAGCATTCAAGTAAATTTATAAAAATGTTTAAATTTTTAAGTTAAATTAAGACTCCTTTATTTTTGAAAATTAGTTCTAAGGTAGGTGACGGGACACTTTTGAACACAACATGTAGGGGCACATGTGAACAGTTTCAGTTTCCATATCCTCTTCGTAATATAAATATTAGTGTAGGGTTATTATAAGTGTTAAAATGGTGTAAAGGTTTAAAAATTAATATTTTGCTATAGTCAGTTTGTAAATTTATTGTTAATTATTATAACATTATCGTAAAATATTTATTTATTTTATTATTTTTTTATGCTTTTAATTCTTTTGTTCCTAAATAGCTGGCAAACAATTTAGTGTTATACAATATTTACAAGAAAAAAAGTTCCTTTAACTAAAAATTGAAGTTTAAAATAATTTTAAATCTCACCATCATATTCCGTATGAAGCTTAAACGCACTATATAACAAGAATGAACTTTGCATAATAAAGTATTCTTTGTATTGTTTTGTCTTATAAGTATTTTTCCTGTCGATCCTGTGATAGGAACATGCTACGAAACATTAAAATTTGTTAGTAAGCAGAGTTATAGAATTTGGAAGAAATATTGCTTTCTATTGACAGTTACTGTACAATATAAACTGACATAAACAACTAATATTTGGGTACAAACCCTCCAGTGTAATTGGTACATTCGTATTCGTTTTATATTAAGGAGTTTTTCGTTGAAATATGGTGATTATCCTGTATTTTTCAATCGTGTTCATATGTGCCCCGGGTTTGTTCACATGTGCACCCCAATTACAGGGGCACATGTGAACAATTGAATATATATATATATATATATTTTGGATTCCATGAGAGAACGAGAAATAAAAAAAAAATCTGAAAAAAATTCCAGAGCGCAAAGAAAAGTATTTAATCATGGAGACAATTTTGCTCTTAAAAAAATTGTTAATATTTTTGGAGAAAATAAGAAATGAAAAAAAAAAAAGTATACACGTGCCCCTTTTCCTCTACATGTTTTGATCCTTCATCAATTGGATGCCAGTGCAGTTAAGCTTTTCCCCCTACTCCCCTGAAATCATTTCTTGTCAGTATGCTTCCATTATTTATTATCTCATATTCAGACAGTGGCATAACTAGGGGTTGGCAGAAGTAGCTCTCGCCAGGGGCGCAGCAGCCAGAAGGGTAGGCACTTCGACTGATTTAGAAGATTTTGTTTTTTTTTAAGGTAATCATATTAGTAGAAAAATGTTTAAAAAAAAGAAAAAACTAGCTAGAAAAAGAGCTAGAAACGAACATGATAGAATCCTTAATGCTCAAAAAAAGTGGGGGGGGGGGGGCTTTTACCCGTGGGGGGTATGAAATTTCATTCCTATTCATCGAGTTAGCTAAAGACTTCGAAACACAATTTGTATACCATGGAGCTTTGGTGGAGGGCGTTTTGCACCGAATGAGTTTTTTTTTTTTTTTTCGGGGAAGCGGTGATTGTTTGTCGTATATAGTTTGATGTTCATAGTTTTTCTTGTACTCTCTTAGTATTTATTCTCATTATAATCTTTACTAATAATAAAGCTGAAAGTCTCTCTGTCTGTCAGGATCTCTGTGACACGCATAGCGCCTAGACCGTTCGGTCGATTTTCATGAAATTTGGCACAAAGTTAGTTTGTAGCATGGGAGTGTGCACCTCGAAGCGATTTTTCGAAAATTCGATGTGGTTCTTTTCTATTCCAATTTTAAGAACAAAACTATCATAAGATGGACGAGTAAATTACGAAATTATCATAACGTGGAACCGTAACATGGGCACAAGCCAATTGGCGAGATACGAAATGATCATAACGTGGAACCGTAACATGGGTACAAGCCAATTGGCGAGAAAATTCACCGTACATTATTTTTAAATATACAGGCGAACCAAAAGACCTTTTAATTTTTTTATTACGGGCAAAGCCGTGCGGGTATCACTAGTAACTAATATAAGCATAAAAAAGTCTTATTTTAACAAAATATTGTTCGGCCTTAATTTGCGAATATATGATACTCTTATTTTGCCTGTATATAAATGGTCGTGCTTTATAAGCCAACTAGCAAAAATACCTGTGTTAGTAATAATTGTGAGAAAGACTCGCTACTTTCATTCGTTTCCTGTTTTAACTGAAAGATCTCAAAACACACCACTTTGACGTGATTAAAAATCGAGCTTCTTTCTTATCCCTAAAAGTAAAATAGTAATAAGTATAAAGAACGAAATAGTATTCAGTTAAAAACGAAAGCACGACATTTAAGCATATAAAAGTCTGAAGAATTTCCAAAATATGAAATTTCACTTGTTTAAAAATATTTATCAGTTAATATTTCTTTCGTATTTTTTTAATTATTTTTTTTATTGTATAAAACTTTTTCTATGTGGCTATTGAAATACAAACGGTTTTAAAAAATGTAGACGCTCGTAACCTCACCATACTTGCTTTAGTTATTTTTGGGAAATTTCAATTATTGTGGGTTCTTGGTGCGATTTAAAATGTTACCAAATTTACCGTACTATCACTTTTTCATGACTCGAATTTTGCAGGCCTGTGTAATTTTATACAATAAACACTTTCTATATTCCAACAGTTGCCAAAATAAACTGTCTTTTTACTTTATTCCGTTATCGATTATTGGCATAGATGAGGATAAAAATAATAAGAAAGTAATACATTTCATGCTTGCTCCAGAGAAGTCTTGAATCAAAATTTTTTTTATGATAACGATAACTATTAATATTGCTGTTGTAAAGCAACGAATTTTGGTAACAACTCGCATCTCCAACAAACTATAGGAGGCACTGCAGCTATTGTCTAATGGCGGATGAAAAAGGTAAAAGAAACGCATACCGTAGCGTAGAAAATGTTCATAAGCCTAGTAAATTTTGTTCTTATGTATGATTTTTTCGTTTTATTCATTTTAAATTAATTTTCAAAGTCTTGTGGATATTCTGCCCCACGTAGAAAGAAATGAGAATTCAAGAAGCATTACTAAACGTCAAAACTTAATGCAAATTACGTAGTTCGTAGTTCTAAGCAGCCATTTCCACGATGTTGAGTTCGAAATTTATCAGTTCTTGATCAAACTAAATAATAATTGTGGTCTGACAAGAATAACATTTAATGCTAGATAATTCAATTATATGACATTACGAATTATTATCAAAAGAAGATGATACTTCTTTGCCTTGCTTGGCTAACGCTAATTGTTTTGCATTTGTAGCTGAATTATTTTTCTAAAATTGCCGAATCGGTTAATTTTAAATTTTTCTGTTTCGTATCTTTCTAATTTCTGAATTATGATTTAATTATGTCATGCTATGCAAATCATCAACAAAATTCTCACGGATATATGGTGGTAGTTTTCTTTTAAATTGTTCTACTATTATTTCTTTTTTACTCATCGAATTCTGTAATCTTTCTACCATTTTATTCCACTCATGATAAAAAATAAAAATGGTTTAACTGACATGCGAAATCTCGCCAAGGGTTCTTTGCTTACACAATACTAAAACTATAACCCTAAACGAATTTGGCGAAACCTTTCAGCTGAGAATGTAAGCAATAAAGTAAATTCTCTCTCGGTTAAACATTTTGCATTTCGTTCTACGATAATATTGTTACAAATCCTGTAAATAGTAATTATTGTAGTAACGTAACCTGTAAATAGTTTCCCGTAATGAATATACAACCCGTTTTCATTCGGCTAAAGTATACGATCCCCTATTTTCTTTTCTTTTCATTGATAAAATTTGATAACGGTCTACGCATTTCGAGAAGAGGTAAGAATGTTGTAGAAAATTCTTAGATGTTTATAAAAGCGTTCTGCGTGATAAAGAGTGAGTTTCGATTGAGGATTTCGAACTGAGAGTGTGTATTTGCTCTGTTTATAGCGAGGCATTTCGCTGTGTTGTTTTCGTATTTGGAAGTAAATACGAGTGTAACCGTTGAGTTTACGGTGTTGAGTGATATTTGCTTAATTGCTGATGATTATTTTAGCAGTTGTTAACGATTTCTCCTGTACATAGTGTAAATAAATTTCCTGTGCTTTTATCAAGAACTGTGTCTTCATTTCAAGAAAGTGGAAGTCGCACCGAATCCGTTACAATTTGGCGCCCAACGTGGGGCTTCTTCTGGACTTTCTTGGAGTAAGTGTGACTCTGGACATTTTTCATAAAGACTGTTTGAATTTATAGACTTTGTTTTTATGGTGATTACTCGCGCAATGGATGATCAATTAAAACAACTTCTGGAAGCAATTAATGCCGTGAAAAGTGACTTGACTGCAAGTTTTACAGCTAATCAAGAACAATTAAAAAATGATATGGCGGCTAATCAAAACCAATTGAAAAGTGATTTAACGGTGCTGAAAAATGACCTAGTTTCTAACCAAGAGGAAATTAAAAACGATCTTACTTCGGAAAAGACTGTGATGGAAAATAAATTTAATGAGATAGAGCATCGAGTTGATGTTATTGAAGGAAAGTTTGAGGCAGTTGAAGGCCGATTCATCGCAGTGGAAAATAAAATCGAAGAGAAATTTGAAGAAAAATTAAGTACCGTTGAAAGCCGATGCAATGCTGTAGAAAATAAACTGGAAGAAGAAGATAGAAAATTTCATCAACTTAAAGAAGACATCTTTAAAGACCTGGAAAGGAGATTGGCGACCGCGGAAAGCAGCTCTGTGCAGTTTGGCGCTCCCGCATCGGTTGCTCGACCGTCCATTAAACTTGCCGCATTTGATGGGAAAACTTCGTGGCAGGTTTACAAAACTCAGTTCATGATAGTGGCGGAAGCGAACGGATGGGACTCTGCTACCAAGGCCTGCCATCTTGCAGCATCCCTGAGAGGTGACGCAGCGGACATTCTTCAGACCCTACCGGACGGTCAGCGCCTGGATTTCGCCGCCCTCACATCTGCGTTGGAGCTTCGCTTCGGTGAGAAGTGCCAGAAAGATTTCAGCCGACTCCAGTTGAAGTCCCGTTTCCAGAAAACCGGGGAAACCCTGCAAGAGCTAGCGGCGGACGTCGAGAGACTGTCTCATCTTGCTTTTTGCGACTGTCCTGCGGATGTTCGAGACAACCTGGCACTCAACTACTACATCGACGGGGTTCGAGATCCGGAAATACAGAAAGCTCTACGGATGGCGGATGTCAAAGACCTGAGTTCTGCTGTTGTGTATGCGATGAAGTTGGAGGCCGCCCAGCAAGCAACCCGCAAGGATCGCCATTCAATCCGCGGCGTGAAAACTGATGAGCCTGATCCGGTTTCGTCACGCTTTGCTGAACTGGAAAAGCAAATTAAAGAAATTGCAGGAATCAAAAGGACTTCGGCTCCCAAGTACCAAAATGGACAATCACTTAAGTGCTGGAAATGTGGCGGCGAGGGTCACTTACGAAGAAACTGAAGCTCGCCAAGAAACCAGAGGGAAGAGCACCTCTCCCTCGCAGGTCCAGGAAAACTAAGCCATAGCAATCTCGCGGGGCGGAGGTCGCCAAATTGGAATGAGCCCCATCTTAAAGTTTTCCAGATTTCATCGACGAGTGGCAGCAGTAATGGACTGTTTGTTTACGCATACGTAAACGGGTTTCCCTGCGAACTGATTATTGACACTGGAGCCAATGTTACAATCATTAGAACAGATGTGGCTCGTCAATTTGGACTCAACATTCTATGGACGCCGCCCTGCGTTACCCTCCAAACTATGACAGGTGACAAGATCGAGATTGAAGGTAAAGTAAACTTAGAAATTGTGTTTGGAAATGCCACTTACCATCATAAGGCATTCGTTGCTGCTATCACGGACCCCTTCGTTCTCGGATTGGACTTTTTAAAGAAGTATGACTTCAACCTCGACTTCAAGACTAATGAGCTGCACTCGATGAGAGAAGACATAGCCGTTTTCCCCGCAGAAAGTGATGTAAAATCCGCTCATCAAATAATAGCCCAAACAGATTTATCGATTCCCTCAAAGTCAGAATCATTAATATCTGGCTCCATTGAAGAAAGCAATAGTTTTCGATTTGGACTCGTTGAATACCCTAACCTAAACAATAATCTAAAAGGAGTGCTGGTAGCATCTACGCTTGTGGACCTTTCTAAGGATGTAATTCCTGTGAGAGTCGCCAACGTGAGTGAAAGGCCAAGGAATATCCGAAAAGGTGAAGTGTTGGCAACTTGTACTCCAGTAAACTGCATCATTAGAAGAATCAATTCCCCCGAGACTGTGTCTTCTGAGTCCTTGACATCGAAGTTAATTGGGAGTGCGCCATTATCGAAAGATCAAAGAACTGCTGCGGAACAATTGGTGGAGGACTTCAAGCATCTGTTTTCATCTACATCGGAGGATGTGGGCAGGACGAATTTAACGCAGCATAGGATCTACACCGGAGAACACCTCCCTATTAAACAGCATCCAAGACGACTACCGTTCGCCAAGAAGGAAGAGGTTGAGACCCTCCTGAAAGAGATGAAGGAGAACGATGTAATCGAAACCTCATCCAGTCCTTGGGCGTCTCCCATCGTCTTGGTCCGAAAGAAAGACGGCTCCACCAGATTTTGTGTCGATTACCGACGGCTGAATGAAATCACCAAGAAAGACAGTTACCCTCTTCCACGGATAGACGACACCTTGGACACTCTTTCCGGACACAAGTGGTTTTCGACCCTGGACTTGAAGAGCGGCTACTGGCAGGTTGAGATACACCCTGATGACCGAGAGAAGACAGCGTTTACAACTGGACAAGGCTTATGGCAGTTCAAAGTGATGCCCTTCGGCCTCTGCAATGCACCAGCTACGTTCGAGCGTCTTATGGAGACAGTGTTAAGAGGACTTTCCTACGAATCCTGTTTGGTCTACTTAGACGATATCATCATCGTGGGACGCAGTTTCGAAGAACATCTGGCAAATCTTAGGAAGGTGCTGCAGAAGCCTGAGAAAGCCAATCTGAAGTTAAGCCCGTCCAAATGTAATTTGTTCCGCCGGGAAGTGAACTACCTTGGTCACATCATCTCTTCTGAAGGTGTACAAACCGATCCAGAAAAGGTATCTGCGGTTAAGAGTTGGAGTCGTCCCGAAAACATCCATCAGCTGCGAAGTTTCCTGGGGCTCTGCACGTACTACAGGAAGTTTGTAAAGGGTTTTTCCAACATTGCACGACCTTTGCATAAGCTGACGGAGAGCAAGCAAAAGTTTGAATGGTCCAAAGAATGCGAAGATGCATTTCTACGACTGAAGGAGGCTTTAACATCAACGCCTATCCTCGCCTATCCTCAGCCTGAAAAATCCTTCATCCTGGACACTGATGCGAGCAACGAGGGCATCGGAGCTGTTTTATCCCAAGAAATTGACGGAAATGAACATGTCATCGCTTACCGGAGCAAATGCTTATCAAAGTCGGAGCGAAATTACTGCGTCACCAGAAAGGAGTTACTGGCCATAGTGAAAGCTGTAGAACACTTCCATCATTACCTCTACGGCCGAAAATTTCTGCTTCGGACAGATCATGCCTCGTTAACTTGGCTTTTGAACTTCAAGAATCCAGAAGGCCAGATAGCCAGGTGGATACAGCGGCTCCAGGAATATGACATGGAGATCAAGCACCGAAAAGGGTTATCTCACGGTAATGCTGACGCTTTATCGAGGAGACCCTGTCCTGAGAACTGCCACTATTGTTCCCGAATCGAGAAACAGTATGGAACGACTAGCCCTACCGCCTATCAGGTGACAGTGACTCCAATATCATCAGAACCTGATCCATGGAGTGACGACCAAGTTCGAAAAGATCAACTTGAAGACCCCGACATAAAACCAATTTTGGAGTTCATGGAAAGTGACAGTCGGCGCCCTAGCTGGCAGGACGTTTCCATCTTCAGCCCTGCAACAAAAAGATACTGGGCTTTATGGAACTCACTCCATTTACGGAACGGCGTACTGTACCGAAAATGGGAATCTGATGACGGCAAAACGTCTAGGTGGCAGTTACTACTTCCCCGATCAAGGATTTCAGATGTTCTGAAAGAAATACATAGTAGTGCGACTGGAGGACATTTTGGTGTTTTGAAAACCCTCAATAAAGTTCGGGAGCGCTTCTTCTGGAGCAAGGCGAAGGATGACGTGGAGAAGTGGTGCCATTCTTGTGACACCTGTGCTGCTCGTAAAGGACCGAAGAAGAAAAGCAGAGGGAAGCTACATCTGTACAACGTTGGAGCTCCTTTCGAACGAATTGGGATCGACATCCTGGGTCCTCTACCAAGAACTGCTGATGGGAACAAATACATTCTTGTTTCCATCGACTACTTCACCAAATGGCCCGAAGCGTATCCCATTCCAGATCAAGAAGCTACCACCGTAGCAGAGACTCTAGTCCAACATTGGATCTCGAGATATGGAACACCTTTGCAGATTCATTCCGATCAAGGGAGGAATTTCATCTCTGCTGTGTTTAAGGGCCTATGTCAAATTTTCGGAATTGAGAAAACTAGGACAACACCACTACACCCACAATCGGAGGGCATGGTGGAGAGATTTAACCGCACAATCCTAAATAATCTCTCGCTTATGGTATCCAGAAATCAACAGGATTGGGACAAGAAGCTACCTTTGTTCCTGCTGGCCTATCGCAGTGCTGTCCACGAGACTACCGGATATTCCCCATCTCAGATGCTCTTCGGACGAGAGCTTCGGCTACCTTGTGATCTCGTCTTCGGTCGTCCTCCGGACGCGCCTGCATCGCTTGAGGAGTACATCCAGGATCTCCAGGCCCGGTTGGAAGACGTTCATAACTTCGCACGAGAGCGAATCAACATCGCGGCGGAGAAGATGAAGAACCGATACGACACAAGGTCTACTGGACATGAATTCAACGAAGGCGACAAGGTTTGGTTATGGAATCCCATCCGACGGAAAGGTCTGTCACCCAAATTGCAGTCGCATTGGGATGGACCCTACAAAGTCCTTAACCGACTAAATGACGTCGTAGTGAGGATCCAAAAATCACCTAATGCAAAACCTAGGGTTGTACATTATGATCGGTTAGCCCCATACTATGGCCATAGTTAATGAGTATTACGTAAACAACCATGTTTGATAACATAAAAGTTGTAGATAATTTTTGCTTTTAATGTTTAGTAATATTTCTTGTTATTATTTTGTTTTCTGTATCTGTTAGTTATTAATTAATGTGTGTATTTGTGAACTTGTGATAGACTTGTGTTTGCACCCTTTCTGGGGATTGTACTGCCCGGGACGTGCAGTCCTTGGGAAGGGGGCAATGTTACAAATCCTGTAAATAGTAATTATTGTAGTAACGTAACCTGTAAATAGTTTCCCGTAATGAATATGCAACCCCTTTTCATTCGGCTAAAGTATACGACCCCCTATTTTCTTTTCTTTTCATTGATAAAATTTGATAACGGTCTACGCATTTCGAGAAGAGGTAAGAATGTTGTAGAAAATTCTTAGATGTTTATAAAAGCGTTCTGCGTGATAAAGAGTGAGTTTCGATTGAGGATTTCGAACTGAGAGTGTGTATTTGCTCTGTTTATAGCGAGGCATTTCGCTGTGTTGTTTTCGTATTTGGAAGTAAATACGAGTGTAACCGTTGAGTTTACGGTGTTGAGTGATATTTGCTTAATTGCTGATGATTATTTTAGCAGTTGTTAACGATTTCTCCTGTACATAGTGTAAATAAATTTCCTGTGCTTTTATCAAGAACTGTGTCTTCATTTCAAGAAAGTGGAAGTCGCACCGAATCAATGCCGTTACAATATATTAAAGAAAATATTTTGCATGCTGTCCATTCCAACTAAATGCTGCTGTAAAATATGGTTAGTTAAATAAGTTTAAGATTAAAAAAAAAAAAAACTCCATATTCTTACAAATTCACACAAAACAATATTTTTTTTTAACCTGTTATAACGTTATCCAAGTTTGTTAATCCAGAGTTTTCTTGTGTTTACGCTTTCACCATTTATCAATCAACTCATTTTTTAGAAGGAAATACGGAAAACTAACATTATTTTGAGAAGCTCGAGAATACTATAATGGTCGAAACAATTTCTGTAGCTTAAAGCAATCTAAGACACATTGAATTTGTTAATAAATACTCATAACAAACTGCCTATGTTTACCAACATACACATGTGGAACGCAATGTTTTACCTTTTTCTTTCATTTTGTAAATCACTGCAAGGTAGTGTATTCGACGGATGGAGTTGCGAATGGGTTTTATATTTATTTATTTAATGGGGAAATTACATGAAATTTACTGTTTTCCATCATAACTTTAAACTAAGTTTTTTAGAAATAAATTAATATGTTGCTTCCTGATAATGTAGCTATCTATGGTGAAAAAATGATTAAAATCGATCCAGTAGTTTTGAAGCTTACCCCGGACATACATACAGAAGTAGCCATTTATGTATATAGATTTCACATTAGCCATACCTTTTGTATTTGCTTTGCATTCCTATTTATAAGAGAATTTTTAAATGCTTTGATTTTTATTTAAAAAAAGGGGGGGGGGTCTTTCTTTCTTTTAGCAAATGTGTTAATTATGTTTATTGTATGTTCTCCTAGTGTTTTGAAACAAATTGATTTACAGTTAAAGCTTTTTTGGAAAAAATAATAAATACATTGCTATAAACGGAACTGAAAAATGTTTATTCTCATTCGTTTCAAGAGCGTACGTTATTTATATTTATTAATGAATTGCAAATATCATTGGTTTTTGGATATATGCGAATAAGAACATTAAAGTTGCAATACTGTCTCCAAATTTGTCGGATCAATTGGTGCACATGTCCTCCCTCTCCCCACTTTTTTTTTGGAGGTCATATTGACCTACGGTGGCTTCCCATCCCCTGGAGGGGAATGGCGCAATTTCTTAAGTTCGCCAAGCCCCAAAATTTGCTACTGTATTCAGGACGTAGTTTTAATAAAGAATAATATACAGTGGCTCCCAAAAGTGTTCGTACACCTACGACTTTCAATGAAATAAGACTCTATCCATTAGTTAGAATTAATATTTTGGAATAGGTATTTAATTATAAGATCTATGATCATTTTTCAACAAAACTACATGATTTTTTTTATAAAAATATTAAAACCTAATTTTTTAAAAATCAAAAACCAAAAAGTGCCGGAAATTTTATCTCACAAAAGTCTTTGTACACTTTTAAAAATGTCTACATATTATTGAATAATCTAACTTTTTATTAAGTTATTTTTTAGTAGAATATCATACAGTATCAACAACACCTTTTAAACGTCTGGGAATAGATTTCATTCTTTTTTCTTTCTTTTTTTTTGCGTAATTTCTGAGTAAGTGCTCAATTACACTTCGAATCTTACTGTTTCTAGCTCTATTTTCGTTTCAAAGCCGTATTTTCGTAATCTAGCTTCCAGATATCTCTAAATATGTTACATTAAGTTTAAATCTGGAGATTGAAGGGATATTTTGTAAACTTTAGGACAATTTTTGAGGCTCTAGACGCAAACGTTGAAAACCGTGTGCATATTATCGTTATCTTGATAAAAAACAAAGTTGTTTCCGATAACCAAATTTTTGGCTAAGAGTTTAAAATTGGTATTTAAAATATTTAAATGAACAGCATTATTTATTATTTCATCAAAAAATTCCAAACTATCAAGTCCTGATGCTGATATGCACCCTCACACTAGAACACCTTCACAGTCCTGATTAACTGGTCAAACTCAGTTCTTAAGATTAAATTCCTAATATTTTCTTCTATTTACAATTATACAGCAATTTAACCAAAAATGTTGAATTTTTCTTCATCTGTAAGTAAGACGCAATGCCAAAACATTTTGAGCTTATTTATCATTGATTTTGCGACGAAAAACGTTAAGCTTTCTGTTTTTCGCACGACCAAGAAAATTTCTGCGGGAAGAAGTCCCATTTAATCTAGCTAATCAGAGAATTTGGCGAACAATTTTAGGTGAAAATTAAATGTAAAAAGTTTCATTTAACTCTGCAGAAACCTTTACAGCACTCAAATGTGTATTTTTCATAATTTTTTTAACTGTAAATCTCCGATCACGCTTTGTCAACTTTACCGGTTGACCTTTTCTTACCTTGTTTTCGGACCAGTTCTTATATTTGAAGCATTTTATCAAGCACTTTACTATAGAATGGAATAAATTAACTAATTTAGAGGCATTTCAAACCAATTTACCGCTACTGCGAGGAAAAAATTCAAATTTCAAATGGTGTTTGTGGTTTTTTACGAATACCAGCCATTTTAAAGTAATAAGCACAATATTAGGGAATAAATTAACAAAAAATTAAAGCCAAATGACTTTTAAGGTTCCACACAATGCAAAAATAATAAAAAACGACATATGATAATTTTAATTATGAATTTAATCGAAAATATTTGAGTGTATGATGACTTTTGTGGCGTATTATTTCTCTGTCTCTTCGTTTTTTGACCCATTTCAAAAAGAAAATCCGTCAATATTTCGAAAAAACTACAGGGTTTTATTTAGAATGACGTAGGAATGATGTGAAAAAATATTGGACTTCATATTCGAATTCAGTTTCGCGTTATTTTGGTTTTACTAAAAAATTTCAAAGTGTACGAAGACTTTTGGGAGCCACTGTAAATGATAATTAAATGAATGTGATAATTAAATGAATAGTTCTTGTGTTTTAAAAGAAAAAAAGTTTATATTATCGTTATAGACAGGTACACCCAAAATGTGATTATCGCTATAGACAAGTTGAAAATACATTAGGTAATTGAGAATTTTGTCGGGACCGAAGGGAATACTGTTCTAGACAGATTTATTGTTGCAGACAGTACTATTATACAATGATTTCACTGTATAAACACATCTTTAACAAACACAAAAAGTTTCACTAATATATATAACTAAGGCATGGGAAGCAAAAGTGGTAACAGCTCTTTAAGCAATAGCAACATTATCGCCAATTTGATATGTTCCCTTCATGATGATTCCCTCAATATATCTCATGTTATCGATGTTCTACAGTTATGAAACTTGCTTGCTACATATCTCTGAAAAGAACGAAAAATTAACTAATCGTAATGAAAAGCAAAATTATATTTTTCGTTGGAACTGTTATTGAAGACATCATCGTCTTAACCTGTAAATAAAGCTACTGCTGAAATGTGCTGAAACTCTCTCTAGTGAGAGATTTTTCCTTTTCTTCTTACAGGGGTAGAAGTGACCGACTTGTCAAATATAGGACATTTTCCACAAAAAATATAGGACAAATATAGGACACATTATATGAATATTTTTGCAATAAAAAAAAGAAATAATACATATCATATATTATTCAGTTATTCTTATCAATGATTTTGTTTAAAAAAAACTTCAAACAAAATACCTTACATCTATAATGACTTTCCTGTAGTTGAAAGAATAATTTTTGAAAAAAGTGTACTTTACAGACTAAATAACTAACCAAAATTTGAACAAAGATAATTTTTATTTTTTCTTCCTCACTCATGACCCAAGTACTAATTCCACTGCTCTTAGATTTTATATCTAAACTGAACCCTTTACCCCCCCCCCCCCACTTTGTACCCTTTGTATTAAGAACAAACAGAGCTTGGGAAGGATCCTTCTGACGTTTTTCAGAGTTTTCTTTATGCTTGATTGTTTTAGCATGCTGCCTCAATTGCGAAAATCCACTATTATTTATGGGCACTGAAAAGTTGCAAAAATGGCAAAAAGCGGTAAAATCATCTTTTCCTTTAGTGCACCATGCACCAAAATTTGAAGAATTAATGTCCTCCTTGTTCAACAACTCCACACGAAATGTTGTTAAGCGATGCGATTTCGCCATTATAATTCCATTTATTACAACAAACTACGTTTTAACATCATAAGGAACTAACCATTCCACGATCCCAAGATTCCACAAAAAGAAAAGTTTGCAAAAAGAAAATTAGAACATTCCGATCAGAAAATGCACCGAACACAAAAATATACCAACAAAAACAAAAACCATGTTGGAAAACAAAACAAACGGCTGTTGCCCCCCCCCCCTCCCAAATGCAAAATTCTAAAACCAACTATACCATACTATACTAAAACCAGCACCTAGTTCTCGAAATTCTACTCACTATAGAGTGACGTCACATTGCTGTAGCTAATGAGAGAAGATGCCTGTTGCAGAATTTAGTCATTTGAGTTTTTTAATTTGAAATTCGTTTGGGCACGTACTTTCAGCGAAAAATCCGATGTCAGAAAGTTTATTTACAGTTCTTTTTAGAAGATATGTATGGTATAAAACGGGAATATAGGAAATATAGGACATTTTTGAAAAATATAGGAAATATAGGACGATTTTGAGGCATTTTTTGAAAATATAGGAAATATAGGATATATAGGACTACTTCGACCCCTGTTCTTATCATCCATATTTTATCTTGTAGTCGGAAAAAGAGGTGTTTCTTAATTCAATAATTATCAAGATTTCTCTCCACATTTATCTCTCTCTTATTGTATGTACAACCGCGAAACTCTTTTTCAGTACGGCCGCTGTTTGCTTAGAATATTTTGTCGAAAGCTGGCATTAGCTAGAGCTGCTGTTATTTCTGCAGGAGTATGTATGATACTGGAGACCATTGGTTTTCTGTAAAGCCGTCTGAAATAGATGTGGGCAATAGAAAATTGTATTTTGTTTCTGTTGAGTGGGACATAAAAAACTTTTCACGAAGAACACGTGGAACAGATGAAGAAATAAGAAGTCCTTATTTCGATTGCTCTGATGCTTCTTGGATACTGTCTGTGTTTCCTAACAGATATAGGAGGAACGGTTCAGTTGACGAAGTCAATATTTCTTTAATGAAATTGTCATCCGATGAAGTCATAGAAAAAGTTTTATCTGAAATTACGATCGAACTGAATGGCGATAGAAGTAGAAGAGTAATTGTCTTTAAAGGCGAAGTCCCATTCCATGAGTCCCGCGAAAGAACTTGGCTTGCTTCATTGCCAAGAAATGATGCGCTACGGGAAAATAATGCATATTTGAAAAATGACACTTTAACTATCATCTGCGATCTTTTTGTTTTTGGGCAAGAAAGTCTGGAAATTTCTTCGATAGCAATAGCGAAAAATATCAAAGGTAAGTTGAAGTTTCCTCTTTTATTTCCTACTGCCTTTCTCTACACAATATAATCACTTCCAGTTGACTTAGAAACGACATAAATCAGATATTACTAGAACAGAAAAGTCTGAGGATGGCGTCACAGCAGCCAATGAAATCAATGAAATACCATGACGTAGAACAAAGTTATTGTTTATTATGAAGTTTCTAATCGAAAGCCTACATTTTTGCTTGAAATTTGCTAAAATAGATTATAATTCACTTTCTAATACCTTGGAAATTTCGAACAAATTTCACTTCATGCATAAAAGTTAGGGCTTTCTATTAAAGTGTAATATGAGTATTTTTCGTCCCCATTTTTACTGATTTATGTAACAATTTGACTTATAACCAAAGTAAATTAATCACTGGGGTCTGGTTGCTTTCCAGATGTTTATGGGTTTCAATTTCGAAACCATCCATTCTGACTGTAAACGAAATTGTTAAGGGTGTTTGCAAATTTTCTCTCAGAGCAGTTTTCCGTCGTTAAGACAAATTTTATCTTGCTATCTATAAAAAAAAGTGGGTTTCAATCAACTTCATTAATGTAACAATCTTTCTAATGCGTCATTATTTAATGACGCATTAGAAAAATGGAACGGAAAAATGGAATTTAGTTTTTATTCTTGTACTAATTTGTCCGCAAGAAAGATTTAGCAATGTAAATGACTTCGAAATTAGTGTCCGTGTCCGTATACTTGAGAGTGTCTATACGAGAGAGGTTTCAAATACTACACGGGTGGTTCGGAAATTGCTCAAGAAGGAGCGGTTGATTTTGTAGCTTACCTCTACTACGTATCTTAATTATACACGGCTGGGGGCGAGAGGCACATTATTTTTATCTGACGCAACTAAAATATTGAGATTTATCCAAGGAGGATCCTGAGAGCCTATTCTTTTCATTTTCCGTTGAAAATGTTATTCTAAAATTGCGTTTTAGAACTTCAATTTCGTAGTAATTCCGGGAAATGTTTCGAAACCCCCTACCATGATCAAAGGTCATCCAAAAATAGTGCTTTTTTGAAACTTCTGCAAACCAATGGGGGGAGACCCCATTGAACCCATTTCTTCCCTAACACTACCTCAAATGTCAACAATCGCGTCATTAGGATTTCAATTTTGCAAAATACCCGGGGGAAGGCCAGCAAACTTATTCTCCTAACATCACCAAAGATCGTTGGAAATAGCCTTTTTGAAACTTCAATTCCAGACAGTTTCCGGGAGATAGATTCGAACCCCATTCCTTTCATTAATATCGTCAAAGATAGCCTGCACTTGCGTTTAAGAACATCAATTTGGAAAATATGCCTATGTAAGATTCCCCAAGGGAGGGACGATTGCTCCCACCGCCCCTCTTTCCTATCCATCATTGCTAATACATTAAGCTTAATGAATTAGTATCGGCTAATTAAAAACCAACCGCATAAGAGAAATGTCATCATACAAAGATATTCTTTTAATTTTATCTCGCATCGGAAAAAAACAGAAAAAAAAAACCAATAAAAAATAAATTATTGAAAAAGTGATTAGCATTAATAAATAAATGAAATTATTAATAACAAATAGTTACTTAAATCTTCAGAAAGCGCACAAGACGAATCAATTTTCCTGCAATTCAAAAAAGGAAACAACAAAGCGAATTCATAACTATAAAAGCACCAAATCCAAAAAAAAAAAGAAAAGTTTCACTCATAATTACAGACAGCACTGTGGAACAACAACTCTAATTGTGACTGAAGGCGGAAAATTTACAACCAGGGCAGCCGAGAGCTTTGCTGGACCCCGAAGCAAAATACTGATTTACACGCCCCCATAAACACGTACCCAAAATTCCCTCCCCCCTGATGTCTGTCGACTACCGCTAATTACGTTCCAGCAGCGTTATTAATTTTTTCCTTCATATTCAACTTTTTAAATGCATTGTCACAAAGCCGTCACCAGAATGGGGGGGGGGGGCACAGCCTGCAGGTTTTTCAGAGTTCGCAGCAATGATGCAGTCCAACTCGTCAATTGAAGGCAAAGCTTGGGTATTAAGCAGTAAGTTACTGCAATACCCCGGACCACCTGAAATTTGAGATATTCTGTTCTCTATTTAAAAGGTGCTATTGCACCACTCTCATAATACCTATCCCCCTCCAAGGGCAATCCAAAAAAAAAAAAAAAAAGACAGCAAGACACATTAAAAAAAGAGAGAAAACATTGGTTCAAAACAGCGAAAAAGACACATAGTGAAAAAAGGCCTGCGTTTGCCTCCGACAACGTTGTTCGGAATGCAGAAGGCGCTACATGCCTGAAACAGTTTAGGGCCCCGCTAACTCTAAATTCGGCCCCAACGGATTGATAAATGATGTTACTTGACATAATGTCTCAGAACAACATCTCTTCTCCTAACGCAACCAAAGATGGCCTACAATCGCGAATTTAATACTTCTATTTTAAAAAATTCACCAAAGGTCGTCTAAAATTGGGTTTTAGAAGTACAATTTCGAAAAAATTTCAGGGATATCCACCTCCCCAAACATGACCGGAAGCAGTCTACAATTGCGTTTTCTTTGCTTCAATTTCGAAAATTTTTTGGGAGAGTCCCAAACTCCAACCCTTCACCCGACATCACGACGGATTATGCCCAACTAGATGGCATTACGCTCACCGGCCGTAAACAGTTTCACGTACTCATTGCGGAAATTGAAGAAATGCGTCAAACGGACACAAGAGCTACTTGACGGCTTATCGCTCACAGAGGCACTATAATAGGGATTTCTCCTAGCCCGGGCAATCAAGGAGACCACCCAGGGTCCACGGTTGACGGGGCCTCAAGCCTGGACAATCCGGTCGACCGTTCGTGGTTAACGGGGCCTCGAGTGAACTCAGTTGTTACTGACATGATGTTGTTCCTATACTGATTAACTTTTGTTGTTTGCACTTCTTTCGCCAGCAAGCTTGATTTAGTTCCAGACTCGGCCCTTTAAAAGCGAGAGACGTGTTATAGGTTCTTTGAAAGGTTTGTATATCTCTAGCGTCAATGACACGGTACCTTTAGCGACTTTTGTCATAACTTTTACCTTTTCTAAATAAGTCTTGGTAAAATCATTTTTTGTCCTTATTTACATGAGTCTGAAAAAAAAAGTTGTAACCGTGTTTTCAGATTATACTTATATTCAACTAGCATTCCCGTACCCGGCATTGCTTGGGTAATGGAATTAGCAGGGGTTAACAGTGCTTGGTGCACCTAGTTTCGAAAATCCCCTGTAATAATTACTTATTACCTATAATTTTTTCTAATTTTGGGAGGATCCCGGGGCC
This sequence comes from Uloborus diversus, assembly GCF_026930045.1. Taxonomy (NCBI): domain Eukaryota; kingdom Metazoa; phylum Arthropoda; class Arachnida; order Araneae; family Uloboridae; genus Uloborus; species Uloborus diversus. The sequence goes on along the minus strand of NC_072739.1, from coordinate 59,073,165 downwards.
CCTGGACTCCTTATATATATGCATGCCCATGTCCTTAACCGATCTTTAACTGTTATTAACGATCCTTTTGAAGTATTGATTACATAGACTAATAATAAGAGTAGACCGAGCTTTCCCAGACTTGCTGATGAAAAAATTGATTCATGGATACATCATGTGACTGGTGGAAGGCTTGGCGAAAACTTTGGCAGCATGGTTGCTAGATGGCAACATTATCAAAAGTTTGGCACTCGACATGTATTTTAAGACGTAATGTGTTTTCATTATAATTTTTTTCCAGGTGCAGAGATTGAACTGTTTTTCCTTTAGTCATGCATTATTTTGACATTAGTAATTAGTTTTTGATCACAGTTTTCAGCAACATTTATTTCATTTGGAACTGCTACGTCAGCGTTAGCGTGAAAGTAATGGCGTAAACGTTTTGCGTTAACGCAAAAATGTACTAACCGGTATCTTAAATTGAAATTGTAGGTAAAAATCTTACCGTTTGCCGATTCTTTTTAGGCGCTTGCATCTTTAATTGCTTAGAGAGTTATTGAAATTGACTAAAGAAAATGCACAATAATATCTAAACAAAAAAATCACTATATTAACAAAATATTTAAAACTTAGAATAACAAATATACAAATCGGACTCCATAAAAGATCATTTTTCCGTGTTCCATCAATTCTATTTATTTTATTTCTCGCTGGCGTGGATCGTCTGCTACGATCAACGTCCGCTATTGCTAGGATATCCACCAGTCACATGGTTTGGTTTATGAGCAGCAAAAGGGTTGCCATAGCTCGGTCTACTCTTATTATTAGTCTATGATTGATTATCTTTGCAAACACAGTCCATCCACATTTTTTTGTTATACCTATGTTTAAGCAAGAACTTCTTTGTATACAACGTTTTTAGTTTTTTTCTGGTGCTAAAATTATTAAGCTGCTTGATGAACTGACTTTGGAGCAAGCTACATAAAATTGGCCGTGTGAAAAAAAGTTTTCTCTTAAATTGATCCCTGCTACGTTTAATGTCTGTCCTTGTGACTTATTAATGGTTATTGCAAAGCTAACTTTTACAGGAAACTGCACTCTTCTAAATTCAAAAGGAGAGTCCGCCTGAGATGATGTTCTTAAAAACTTCGTTTCTAGTTTTGAAAAAATAAAAGCAATAGACAGAAACATTATGATTTGACTTGAGAAAAGCCTCGAAGAACCACGTGATAAACAAAAACAATATCAAATTTATAGTTCGCTATCGACCAAAAGTTGAGATGAAGTACTGAATAATGATTTGAACGGCGGAAAGCCTTCGAAAATAAGGGATTTGAATTCAATGACAGGTTTTAATTTCGCAGAAATTAAGAGGTTTTAATTAGTTTCTCTCGAACTAATTGAGGTTTCGAAAAATCCTTTCTTAGTGGTTACTTTCGTAATCATGCGGACATGCCTGCCAAATTTCAAGTCTGAAGCTTCAGCGGTTTCGGCTGTGCGTTGATATATATATATATATATATATATATATATATATATATATATATATATATATATATATATATATATATATATATATATATATATATATATATATATATATATATATATATATATATATATATATATATATATATATATATATATATATATATATATATATGTAAGAACCGCCGCTCGGTTCTTATTACGAATCTTGTTGCAGTGTTGTGCCGTGATAATCCACCACGTAGGAAGAGGACAGAGCTACATTCACAAATCACATCTTTATTTTTACATGGAATATAACAGCAGCAACTTCTCTTAACTAACTAACTTGTTTAGTTGCGCCACGATTTTTATATAGAGAATATCATTAAAAGATTACAGATAATTATAACTTGATCATGTGATCTCACGTGATCTGTATAGGAGGAGCAGATTGCAATAACGAAACATTATTGGGCTTTGCACCGCAGACAGAGGCTGGCTTAAGTCTGGAGGGAAAAAAAGTGTCTGGTAGGTACTTTAAGGGAAAACGCATCTGAGCCTGGAACATAGCCATATATGGTATGAGAAGCGTTTAAGTGTGTAATAAATAATGTCTGTGACTCATACGCTCTGACATATAAGTGAACAAAACTTAATATGGAAAAGGCCTAGCAAAGGATTTTTCATATTACACCCCCCCTCCCCCAAAGAATACGACAGGATTGAAGAAGAGAAAAAAAAATGAAGACGGGAAATTATCTGCAACCTCTTTCCTTTTTTTTTTCAATCTTCTGAAATGTTATAACATTATACACATTACCTATACAATAACACTACAGTTACTAATAAAAACACAGTACAATTAAAATGACATTGTAGTTTGAGGTAAAATTATGTAATACTCAATAATTTTTGTAAGTTCTCTACATAATTCAACATACGTACTCTATATTCTTTCTTCTTTAGCTCAAAGATGAACAATAATATCATTTCACTCGTGAGATAGCTTGAAGTTGCTCGGTGATATTTCCTCAGTTTAGATATATGAACTGTTTGTGTTTTTTCTTTGGTATGCGCATTCGGTTTGTTAATTTCATAACCTAAAAATTCAATTTTTGTCTGTAAAAAGGAGCATTTAGAAGCTTTTAGCTTAATGTTTTCTGTCCTGCACATTTCAAAGATTTGTTTAAGGTGATTTAAATGTTCTGTAAGAGTTTCAGAAAAAATAATTATATCATCAAAATAGTTAGTTGCAAATTTTATTTTTTGTTTTGTCAGAATTCGGCGCAGAGTTTTCTGGAAAATACTTTCGGAATTTTTCCAACCAAACGGCAATTTATTCCACTCATATAGGCCACTGTTAGTGACAAATGCAAGCTTTTCTGTATCTTGGGGATGTACGGGTATATGCCAATATCCCGACGCCATGTCTAATTTTGAGAAATATCGGCTTTTTACTAATTTATCTATGAGTGTTTCTATTAAGGGCAATGGTTCTGCATCTGATTTTGTAATTTGGTTCAATTTCCTGTAGTCTATGCATAACCGACTTTTTTTATTTTCGTCTTTTTTAAAAACTAGGGTAACAGGTGCACTATAAGGACTTGAGCTCTCTTTTATTATTTTTGCTTTTAGCAATTCTCGAATTTGATTGTCAATTTCTTCCTGTTGTTTAGGGGACGTTTCATATGCCCTTAATGTCACCGGTAAGTCTGATGTTAACCTTACCCGTTGTGGTTCAATTCTAATAGTTCCAACATCATACTTATTTATCGAAAATATATCGTCATAATTTTGGAGCATTTCCTTCAGATCCGCATTTTCTCCGTTTTCCGATTCCCCGTTGATTGACTGACCGTGAGCGTAGGCCTCCACCCCCGCAATCCAACACGGAAACCTTAGAAAAATGAAGAGGATCATTTATTTCGCTTCTCCAAATTTTCTTTTTTTCTCATTCTTGATTACTGGTGCTATTAATTGCCTTTTTTATGCTGTTTTCAGTTCGATTTTCCTTAAAACATTTTTTCTTTTTAGTTTTGTTAACTTTTTTCCTACGCTTACTTTTCTTCAATTTAGTATTTTCATTTCCAGGATCATTATTTTCACTGTCCTTAACCTTGATTTCAGACAAAATGTGCAAAGACACATCATTTAGCGCGGACTCAGAAAAAGTGATCAGTTTTTTCCAATCTGGCATTTACGTCTTCCCATTTTAAGAAGTTTCTAAAGCACAATAAAATTAAACAATTGTTTACTACAGCACACAGGCCAGAATGTAATGGCAAAGTGGAAAGACTAAACCAAACAATTGTCACACGATTAAAGTGTAAAGTAAATAAAACTTCCAAAAAAGTTCCTTGGCCTAAATTACTGGAGCAGGTGACTCAAGAATACAACTTGACTCCACACTCAGTAACAAAGTTTCCTCCTTCATATTTAATGTATGGTATTGTACCTTTTGAAAATCCAATAAAAGAAGACATATATCCTACCGGCTTGTAAGAACCACCGCTCGGTTCTTATTACGAATCTTGTTGCAGTGTTGTGCCGTGATAATCCACCACGTAGGAAGAGGACAGAGCTACATTCACAAATCACATCTTTATTTTTACATGGAATATAACAGCAGCAACTTCTCTTAACTAACTAACTTGTTTAGTTGTGCCACGATTTTTATATAGGGAATATCATTAAAAGATTACAGATAATTATAACTTGATCATGTGATCTCACGTGATCTGTATAGGAGGAGCAGATTGCAATAACGAAACATTATTGGGCTTTGCACCGCAGACAGAGGCTGGCTTAAGTCTGGAGGGAAAAAAAGTGTCTGGTAGGTACTTTAAGGGAAAACGCATCTGAGCCTGGAACATAGCCATATATGGTATGAGAAGCGTTTAAGTGTGTAATAAATAATGTCTGTGACTCATACGCTCTGACATATAAGTGAACAAAACTTAATATGGAAAAGGCCTAGCAAAGGATTTTTCATATTACACCCCCCCTCCCCCAAAGAATACGACAGGATTGAAGAAGAGAAAAAAAAATGAAGACGGGAAATTATCTGCAACCTCTTTCCTTTTTTTTTTCAATCTTCTGAAATGTTATAACATTATACACATTACCTATACAATAACACTACAGTTACTAATAAAAACACAGTACAATTAAAATGACATTGTAGTTTGAGGTAAAATTATGTAATACTCAATAATTTTTGTAAGTTCTCTACATAATTCAACATACGTACTCTATATTCTTTCTTCTTTAGCTCAAAGATGAACAATAATATCATTTCACTCGTGAGATAGCTTGAAGTTGCTCGGTGATATTTCCTCAGTTTAGATATATGAACTGTTTGTGTTTTTTCTTTGGTATGCGCATTCGGTTTGTTAATTTCATAACCTAAAAATTCAATTTTTGTCTGTAAAAAGGAGCATTTAGAAGCTTTTAGCTTAATGTTTTCTGTCCTGCACATTTCAAAGATTTGTTTAAGGTGATTTAAATGTTCTGTAAGAGTTTCAGAAAAAATAATTATATCATCAAAATAGTTAGTTGCAAATTTTATTTTTTGTTTTGTCAGAATTCGGCGCAGAGTTTTCTGGAAAATACTTTCGGAATTTTTCCAACCAAACGGCAATTTATTCCACTCATATAGGCCACTGTTAGTGACAAATGCAAGCTTTTCTGTATCTTGGGGATGTACGGGTATATGCCAATATCCCGACGCCATGTCTAATTTTGAGAAATATCGGCTTTTTACTAATTTATCTATGAGTGTTTCTATTAAGGGCAATGGTTCTGCATCTGATTTTGTAATTTGGTTCAATTTCCTGTAGTCTATGCATAACCGACTTTTTTTATTTTCGTCTTTTTTAAAAACTAGGGTAACAGGTGCACTATAAGGACTTGAGCTCTCTTTTATTATTTTTGCTTTTAGCAATTCTCGAATTTGATTGTCAATTTCTTCCTGTTGTTTAGGGGACGTTTCATATGCCCTTAATGTCACCGGTAAGTCTGATGTTAACCTTACCCGTTGTGGTTCAATTCTAATAGTTCCAACATCATACTTATTTATCGAAAATATATCGTCATAATTTTGGAGCATTTCCTTCAGATCCGCATTTTCTCCGTTTTCCGATTCCCCGTTGATTGACTGACCGTGAGCGTAGGCCTCCACCCCCGCAATCCAACACGGAAACCTTAGAAAAATGAAGAGGATCATTTATTTCGCTTCTCCAAATTTTCTTTTTTTCTCATTCTTGATTACTGGTGCTATTAATTGCCTTTTTTATGCTGTTTTCAGTTCGATTTTCCTTAAAACATTTTTTCTTTTTAGTTTTGTTAACTTTTTTCCTACGCTTACTTTTCTTCAATTTAGTATTTTCATTTCCAGGATCATTATTTTCACTGTCCTTAACCTTGATTTCAGACAAAATGTGCAAAGACACATCATTTAGCGCGGACTCAGAAAAAGTGATCAGTTTTTTCCAATCTGGCATTTACGTCTTCCCATTTTAAGAAGTTTCTAAAGCACAATAAAATTAAACAATTGTTTACTACAGCACACAGGCCAGAATGTAATGGCAAAGTGGAAAGACTAAACCAAACAATTGTCACACGATTAAAGTGTAAAGTAAATAAAACTTCCAAAAAAGTTCCTTGGCCTAAATTACTGGAGCAGGTGACTCAAGAATACAACTTGACTCCACACTCAGTAACAAAGTTTCCTCCTTCATATTTAATGTATGGTATTGTACCTTTTGAAAATCCAATAAAAGAAGACATATATCCTACCGGCTTGTAAGAACCACCGCTCGGTTCTTATTACGAATCTTGTTGCAGTGTTGTGCCGTGATAATCCACCACGTAGGAAGAGGACAGAGCTACATTCACAAATCACATCTTTATTTTTACATGGAATATAACAGCAGCAACTTCTCTTAACTAACTAACTTGTTTAGTTGTGCCACGATTTTTATATAGGGAATATCATTAAAAGATTACAGATAATTATAACTTGATCATGTGATCTCACGTGATCTGTATAGGAGGAGCAGATTGCAATAACGAAACATTATTGGGCTTTGCACCGCAGACAGAGGCTGGCTTAAGTCTGGAGGGAAAAAAAGTGTCTGGTAGGTACTTTAAGGGAAAACGCATCTGAGCCTGGAACATAGCCATATATGGTATGAGAAGCGTTTAAGTGTGTAATAAATAATGTCTGTGACTCATACGCTCTGACATATAAGTGAACAGAACTTAATATGGAAAGGGCCTAGCAAAGGATTTTTCATATTACATATATATATATATATATATATATATATATATATATATATATATATATATATATATATATATATATATATATATATATATATATATATATATATATATATATATATATATGTGTGTGTGTGTGTGTTATCTCAGGACATTGATTTTTATATATTTAAGATAACCAGGTACTCGTGTACCCATTACACTGCACATAAAAAAAATAAACCTCTTAAAAATTCTTCTGACACCATACTTGATGATTCTCATGTAAAATGAGCCCTTGGATCAAAATATGACCACCGTTTTCCTCCATCACCCCCCTTTTGATATCGCGCCTCCTAATTTTATTCAGATTTCGACAGTTACATAACGATTAAATATATTTCATAGGGAAAACAGCATTGTATTCACATTAATATTCTTCTGTAGGGTTAAATCCTCACTTACGATTTTTTTTGGAGGGGGGGGGGGATAAAGGTTTGTTTTGCATTTTTTTCACTTATTTTTTTGATGAAAAACCAAAGTATTGGACTCATTTCCCATACCCAAAAAACTTTTCACACTGTAAAAAAAAATAAAAATAAATAAAAACTTGAAAACATTGCATATTACATACTAGTCACACTGCAGATCTTAGACGCAAAAAAACTTTCTATATTATTGACATTTATTCAAATTACATTTTCAGATATAATTAAGGTTTTAAATAAAATTAAGTATACTCATAATATGCATTAATGTGTACTTATATTTCAGAGGGCACCGCACCCATTGATCAATGCTTCGAAATTATCGAAGGATTTGATCAATCGTGTCTACACCAGATTTTGTTTTGTTATAAAACAAAATAGTTGTGACTTTTGGCTGCTCCTGAGTTGCTTTAGTTATGATGTGAAGTGGAAAGCAATATTACGGCATTTTTCTTTTCGTTGATATACGGACATATTGTTACATCGTCAGTGATACCGAGTTAAGAACTTCGTATCTCTCGTGATGTAGACAATAATATTTCAGTTGGAATATATGACCTGTTTTTTTTTTTTTTTTTTTTTGAGTATACCAACGAATGTCAGACGCCATGACAGTAAAGGTTGAGTAAATGATAGTGAGGATAAAAATCACAAATAATATTTTTCGATGCGACGGGCTACATGTATGAGCGTCGCGGTCCCCATGTAGTCCGCGGGTCGTAAGTTGAACATCACTGGTATAAATAAATAAAATATTATGAATCCACTATGAAATACCAAAGCGTACAATCTAATACATCCAGTATTACAAAAAAAAACTGGAGAATTCTTTTCTAACAGACCATTCAGCGTGAAACGTAAGCATAAAACGCTGTGAAAACAATAAACCCTTTCGTTTTCGGTAAAAACAGGATACACACATTTCCCAAGATGAGGGTGGAAGAAAAAGTTCCTTTAAATAGAAGAGGTGTCAGAAAAAAAAAAAAATATTTTCCTGCTCTACATCTTCAAAATTCATAATGGGTACCCGGTTATTGAGAGTAAGGGAAAACTTTGATCATTGACGCTAGGGATATGTATGTAAGACTTCATTAGAAAATAAATTTTGGTACATTAATTTGATAAAAAATATGTCAAAATATTTTAAATATGTGCTAACAAAGAACATAAAAATTATTCACAATTAATGTAGAAAATCTTATTGCCATTTTTATTTTTTAAATGAAGGCCCAGCAAAAACGTATCGCCCAGGGTTAACTCGCAAAAGTTAGGGCCGTTACTAATCGCCCACGCGCAAGAAGTTATTGCATTCAAGATCAACTGCAATAGTTGTTGCGCATGCGCGATGTCCCATTTTTAGTTTTCGCGCCATATTATCATGAAATTATAAACAATCTTAGTTCCGTGCTATTTGTTCTGCTTGTTGTCATTTTCGAATTCAACTATAAAAGAATATTTTGCAGTGGCAGCAGTGGAATGCTTTCTTTTTTCATGCTTTGCTGAGTTTTTAAGAAGATGGATATTTTCCGGGCCAACTTCATTATGGATTATATTTTGGATTACTTTGTTTTTTCTTTTAAGAAGTGAGTGAGTTTCATTGCTTGAAAAAAATCTTCCTTTATTACATCCAAGTAGCACAAACGATTGGGAGAGGGATCTCCAACGGTTGATACCATGGCTGGCCAACGGTAGGCAATGTCCGCTTTGGCAACCGGTACGCAACCAATCATTTGCAACGAAGGGCCAACGATGTGCTACAGTGCCTGACAACTTTCCAACGATGGCCCATCGAAAATATTCACGGTTGACCCACCGAAGCCCAGAATCTGTAGGGCCATCGTTGGGTCATTGTTGCGTGGCCATTAGGGTGGGCCGAAATAAGTCGAAAAAATGTTTTTTTCGAAATCAATTTTTGGATAGCGCGCAAAAGTTGCGTAGTGAGCTAGTTAGCACTCACAAAAAATTTCTTGGATATTAAAAAATATCTAGCCGGCGCTATTTGACACTGAAAAACCGAAAAAACAGGGCAAAATGAATTTTTGTCGAAATTTTTTTAAAAAAACTAAATTCAAAATATTTTGCTGGAATGCACCGAAAATGTTATATAATGAGCCAGTTCGAGCCCATAAAATGTTTCATTGATTTTAATGAGCATTTAACCGCTCCTTTCCGACATCAAAAATTGGAGAAAAATGAAAAAATATTGAATTTTTTTAAAACGTAATGTGAAAATTATTTTTCAAAATTAAATCATAGACTAATTAATTAAATAGCGCCATTAATCATAGTAATTATTATCACGCAATAGTATCATACATTTTCGAGAACTACATATATAGATAATAAAATTTTAAAAAAGAAATCTTCAAATTTGATTTATAATACCTCATGCATAATGAATATTATTTTTTGGAATAATATTGTCCCTTGTTATCAAATGATGGAAGTTCTTTCCTAGCTTGAAGTTTAGCACGAATGTATCCATCTCGTGCAGTTTCACCACGAACTTTTATTGCAGCTTCGGTTATTAGTTTCACACAACGTTTCACAGCTTGCGTGTGACAGGGAAATTTCTCGAAAGTAAACTCTGTAGAATGTTCTTTGCACATTTCTTTCCATTGTTGGTCTTTTAGATGCATTGTAAGAGGTGGCTCTGTTATAACACAGTTTGCCCAATCAACTAAATCAACATAATCAACGGCTTCAAAATTGAATTTAGGACGCTCAAAAAATCCTACACCATCCGAGCTCTTCGTCTTCTTATTTCCAGAGTTCAGAATGCGCCTAACAGCTAATTCCCAAATGTATTTTCTTGAGTCAAACAACATTGTCAACAGTAGCTGTTCAGGATGAGCGAAATATGCATTACTTGAGAGAACTTTGAAAATTATCTCCTTAACGTTGTCTGGAAACTGCCTTGCAAGAAAAATCATTTTTCAAAAATGTTGGGCGCGGTACTGGCAGTTCGGTTTCATTTTTATTTCAAACCACATTGGAGCATAAACTAAAATTACATACTTTACAAGCATTGTAAGGTTTTCTGATGGAGTTGGAGTACCTATATACAAGCGTAACAAACGGTTTGTAGTTGTCAGCCATCGCGCATGACTGACTGAGTTTGCCTGGGCTACTGTCAGCCACGCTTGAAGGACAACTACCATCTTTTATGGCAAGACAGATTCTGTACAAATATCGTTGTTCAGTACTTAAATTTTTTATATCTTACATGTCCAAAACCAGAAGATTGCAATCAGTTTTATCAAATTTGACCACCGGATTTTTTTCACAATCTCTAAGAAGTTGTTCGGTAGCTCCAGAATATGAATGTGGCCACTTTGTGCAACCGTTCAATTCCGGTATAAGATGCCTCAGTGGCAACTCATTGTGGACATTGGACACAAGAGAGGACCCCTTTAATTGCTTAATTCAAAGCTGTGGAGGTGCAGAATTACAGCATTTCTTGTCGGGGGGTTTTGTCTCTTAAGTGGGTTATAAAGTCGACAGGAAGAAATGGCTTGAGAAAAAGAAGAATACTTGCGTTCAATTCATTAATCAGTTTAAAGGACTTCAGAGGATTCACATTTTTTTAATACTCAAGGGCTCTATTTGTCAAATATATATAAAATAGTTATAAAATAATCTTAGGAATAATAGAAGTAGTTGAGCGCCGTTTATTATCCAGGAGAAACAATCGGAACCGAAGATTAAAAAATTAGCATCTTATGTAACTATTTTTTATTTGAGTGTGTGCATTTTTTAAAATTGGCGTACAAATGTCGCATAAAATTGATTGAATTTTCACTGTTTTTTCTAAGTAACGTATTGCGTAACATTTCAGTACTTACTTATTTCGAAACTACTTTTAATTTTTTTTTTTTTTTTCATTTTTCCAATGTTTCAGTCTTAAAGGAGCGTAACTAAGTATTCTACGAAATGTATAAAAGTCTTTGAAGATTTCAACTAATTCACTGACAGATACTTCTAATGTTTGCTGAAACTAGCTTCAAACTTTTTTTTTCTCGACCCCCCTCCCTTTTTTTTTTTTTTTTTTGAAAAAAGTGCATTTTTGCCCTTTTTTTCAGTTTTTCAAGGTCAAATAGCGCCGGCTAAATATTAAACAAATTTAGCGAAATTTTTTATGGGTAATAACGGGCCCATATAGCAACTTTTCCGCACTATCCAAAAACAGATTTCCAAAAAAAGTTTTTTCGGCCCACCCTAGTGGCCATCCCATCATTCCCCACCGGTTTCTATAGCTAGCCACGTCGACCAACCATCGCCCCACCGTGCGTGCTACTTGGGCACGTATTTGCATTATCATCAAGCTTATCAGCAATCAAATTTTTCTTATAACTTCTCGTTAAAATTTTTAATTTCAAAATTAAATGCAATTTATAAAATTCTAGTTGTTGATTGACAGAATTCTATAAACAGTCTTTTAAGATTTGAACTTGAAAAATTATTTTGTTTTAAAAAATACGCAGAAATTCCACAAGGAAATCTATATTATTAAATAATGATTTAGATTTTTTGATTTAGGACTTTTCACTGGCACAAATTTTCTGCAGAAGTTTCTTTTTAGAATTTTACAGAGTATCAATAGAGGGCAATTTGGAAAGAGTATCTCCACAATAAAGCTTTCTGAGCAATTATTTTTACAGATGCATCTCAAAAGAAGTTCTAAGAAGATCTTTCCTAGCATATTTTTGACTGAATAAAAGAAAAGAGGAAAAAAAAAAAAAACTCGCAGAGTGGGTAGTTCTATGTCTTGTTTTTAAGTTAAAAGCATTTTCGTTTGCCTCCAAAACGCGTAAGAAAAATAGAGACTGTTACATTTTAGAAGTCAATGAACTTAAGTTTTTTCCTCTTTATAGAAGCATTTTTTGATATGTATGCAAAGTTCTTCAGATTATTCCAAAATCAAACCAAAGCAGAAAAAAACGAAGTTATAGTAATATTTTTGAACCTTTAGAATCCCAATGTTTCCGTGCATTATTTGCAGTAAATATTTGGCTTAAAACTTTTCTTATATAAGCTGAGTCGGATAAATTATTATGAATTATTGAATTATTGCTTCTTGCACAAGTTCAGTGTAGTTAATGTCACTGAAAAAATCATACTGATTGAAAGAATATGCAGGGCCTGATTTACCTATAGGCCAATGAAGTCCGACTTAGAGGCCCACTAGCTCCAGCGGCAGCCAAAAATGATAAACTATATAGAAATGTGTATCAAAATATGGTTTAAAATTTTTTGTTACGGTGTTTAAGAGCAATAGCGATTTATAAAGTGTATAGCAGTGTGACTTTTAACATTAAAACAGCTATTTTGTACTATATGTACTATGTGTGTGTTTGCTATGTATACTTGTAGAATATACAATAAGAAAAATATTGTGCGGTTGCAAATCTACAGCACTTTTGTCAAATGTACTGCTCAGGGGCGTTTCCTGCAGGTGCGCCTAGTTTACTGTACTAAAATTTCTAAATCAGACCCTGAGAATGGGTAATGGTTATATTTATTATAACTACATACTTGAAACTATTTTATGCTAGGCATACTTGCACGGTGACGTCCGTACTAAGAATTTAAAGGAAGTATTTTGAATAAGTGACAATCCACCCCTCCCCCAGGTGTAAAATAATAATTTTCTTTAGCTTAAATGCGTACATACCTTTTAAAAACCTATAAAAGTTTGCAATTTAAAATAGTTCGCCAGATAAGTAAGGGCATTAAGTTACATCAACACATGTTTTAGAGCTTTAAATAATCCATCAACAAAGCTTTAAATAATCCAACAACAGAGCTTTAAATAATCCAACAATGATTGTTTATCGTCTAACTCGCCAATGACCACGCTATCGTGATACCGTGACCTGAGGCCCCCTATATATATGAGCTGACGCATCAGCTTAAGCACAGCCATTTTGGATTGGAGCGCGTGTTTGAGTGGCTGTCTTTTCTGGTAAGTTATCGCGATTAGAGATTTTTCACTGTGAGCAATTGTTAGCGGCACGTGAATTGTTAATTAAATAAAATAATATTTTCGGAAAATTTGGCGAAATCCGAAATTTTGCTGTGTTAACCCTTGCAGTGAAACAATGAAAAATCCATTCTAAAATGGTTAAAATTAAGCTGATGCGTCGGCCTCTCTATATAGCGGCTTTACCGTAACCCAGCTGATTAGCGAGCGAAGTGAACTCCGATCGATTAGCGATTCGATATTTTTAAGGAGAAGAATCTTTAAAAAAGAGAATTAAAAATCAAAAATAGGGAAAATTAACTATCTTTTCTGACTCTGCGTTTCATTTATTTATTAATTTTGCTCATTCAGTTAGTAATTACAGGTGGACTAAAAGTAGACTTTTCGATTGAAGGAAACAAGCTAATTATATTTTTTTACTTTTTCTAGGTAGAAACTCACGTGATAAAAAAGATGCTGGTACAAATACATCATCTAATGACTTCGGTAACTAATTTTGTATGAAAATTTATTCTGTTTCCCTAAGTAGGGAAGAACCTCTTTTCTCCTGTTAATGCAACATGTTTTTTTAAACTACTTTCCCAGTAAAAATCAGAGAAAGAAGAAAAAAGCATGAAAGAAGGCTTAATGCATCTTGAAAATATCACTAAGTCAAAAATAAAAAAAATAATTAAATAAATGTCGAAAAACTAAAAATTGGAAAGTAGGGTATTGAGATGGGGGAAAATGTCGGTCGGTTGGTCTGTCCCCCCACTCCCCACAATAGCTTTTGATTGAATAGTCTGATTCGAATAAATTTTTTTTTGCTCGAAAGATCTCGGCGAGGATACCTCATTCCTATGTTTTACTTTTTAATTTGAACTATATGTTGTTCAATTCTGAACAGTTGAAAAAAAACTTCACATTAGCGCCTACGGGGAAATTCAAGGCAATTCCGAACTTAGAGGCGAATTCGCTTCAAATAAACTTTATAGGAAAAGCTTTTGATGAAAAACTTTGTATATAAAATATCTTTTTTGTTTGAACAATTTTCCGTTCAATTTTGAACAGTTTATATCCCTTAACATTAGCGCCAACGGGGAAACTGAAAGTCAATGTAGATTCCGTACTTGAAGGCGGATTTACTTCAAACAAATTTTGTTGGAAATAGCTCTTGAAGACCAACTCCCAACTTCGACTCCGAGAATTTTGGGGAACCTGACCCCGACAACTAGTCGGACTCCGACTCTGACTTCGTAGCTTTCGCAAAAATTTATACACGGAGGAAAAATGACTCACTCCGATTCTTGGATATTCGACTCTGACTGCGACTCCTTTATGAGAGATTGACTCCGACTCCGCAACCTGGGTTTTAACTGTGAAATAATTATTGTTGATATGCCTTGTTTTTATTTTCACTCTAAATTTAGGTACTCAGTTTTTGGCGGATAAATTTGAAGTCATTTATGTTTCTACATAAAGATATGCGCAGACGATTTTTTTTTGACAATGAAAATTATTTCTTTAAGTTGACATTTTATTGTTTTTATTTATTTTGGTAAGTGCATTACCATAGACTAATAATAAGAGTAGACCGAGCTTTCTCATTCTTACTGATAAAGAAAATTGGTTCATAGATGTATCATGTGACTAGTGGAAGGGCTTGGCGAAGACTTTGGCAGCATGGTTGCTAGATGGCAGCATTATCTATAGTTTGGCACTCGACATGTATTTTAAGACAATGTGTTTTCATTAAAAAAAACTTCCAGGTGCAGAGATTGAACTGTTTTTCTTTTAGTTATGCATTATTTTGACATTAGTAATAGTTTTTCATCAGTTTTCGGTAACTTTTATTTCATTTGGAGCTGTCAGCGTTGGCGTGAACGAAATGGCGTAAACGTTTTGCGTTAACGCAAAAATGTACTAATCGGTATCTTAAATTGAAATTGTAGGTAAAATCTTACCGTTTGCTGATTTTTCTTGGTCGCTTGCATCTTTTATTGCTTAGAGAGTTATTGAAATTGACTAAAGAAAATGCACAATACTATCTAAACGAAAAACTCACTATATTAACAAAATATTTACAATTTAGAGTAACAAATTTACAAATCGGACTCCATAAAAGATCATTCTTCCGTGTTCCATCAATTCTATTTATTTTATTTCGCGTTGGCGTTGATCGTCTGCTACGATTAACGCCCGCTGTTGCTAGGATATCCACCAGTCACATGGTTTGGTTTATGAGCAGTAAAAGGGTTGCCATAGCTCGGTCTACTCTTATTATTAGTCTATGTGCATTACTTCATTTAAAAAAATATTTTTGGCAATAGGGGAAAAAAAACTTTTTTTTTTGATATGATGAATTCATTTTAATGAGCTTATTAATTTTAAATATTATTTTTTCGTTTGGAAAGCGGTTAAAGATTTTTTTTTTTTTAATGGAAAAAAGTGTAGTAGCTGCTTTGTTTAAAAGATGCTGCTATTTTATTTGTTCGTTTATTTATTTTTTTACGCATCTAATTTTTTAGATGAGTGAGGCTATTTTATTCCTAGAAATCAACTTAAAATATTAAAAAAATATGTTTGAAACAATTTGCGGTTTTAGCTATTTTTGAGAATATTGATCAGGTACTAGAAAATAGATATGGGTATACAGGAAAGTAGGCTCGTTTAGTTCTAGACGGAACTTCTTGTTAAAGTTTGAAGTTGCTGAGGAGAATGTCATTTGTACAGTATTTTTGATATCTTTCTATTTCACCTGTTCTGTTCTAGGGGAGAACCCAGCTGAGAAAAAAGACGCTGCTGGAATGAATTATTTATTCAAGGATTTCGGCAACTTATTCGAGGATAAAGATCCACTCACAGAAAAAGAGGACAGTTTAACTTCAATTTCCACAGATTTTGAAGCGCTGTACAACAACCAGAAATTTACTGATGTCACTCTGAAATTAGACAATTATGAATTTCCGGTGCATAAGGTGATTCTGAGAAGTCGATCCAAGGTGTTCGAAGCGATGTTCGAACACGACATGCAGGAAAATCGACAACACACTGTCGACCTTGTCGATATGGAACCTGACACAGTCAAAGACATGCTTCGCTATATCTACTGCGGCAAAGTGCGTCAACTCTCTCCTAAGGCAGCTCTCAACTTGTACATAGCAGCAGATCGGTACGATTTGCAAGAGTTGGTGCTCCATTGCCGTAAGATTATACTCAGCACGTTATCTGTTGACAATCTTTGCGAAGTATCTGCTGTAGCCGATTTGCACAATGACCAATTACTTACTGGAGCAGTGAAATTTGTTTTATGCAAAGACATGAAAGAAGTTTTAAAGACAGACAAATGGATAATGTTTTCCAAAGAGAACCCAATTTTGTCCTTAAATTTAATTAGGTCCGCAGTTCTAAACGAATGAAATTAGAAAATGTTTTCTTTGATGCATCTAAGAATGGTGTTTTATTTTATCAAAACGACGCTTTTAATCGTCTAAGAACTCATGCCTTAGCTTTGAAATGGACTAGTGCTTGGCGTCTAGTGATGTAACTATCGAATGACAGTTCCATTTGAATTTATTTTGAATGACCAGCTTGCTCTATTTCAGGGGTCTCATCATTGCAGGTTCTATACTCTCCCTACGAACACTGACACGAGGTAATCCCCTTCTCCCATATGTGGTTAAAACAAGTAGTGCAAACGGAAACTGAAGCTCGTTAGGAGAACTGAAACTAGTTATAAAGTTAAAATCAAGAAAGTAGGAAGTAATGTTTTCAACTTACGGAATTGAAAGCAAATGTTGCTTAGATAACAGAGCACGTGAAGATCTGAGAGAAACTGAGAATCCTTTATTTGCAAAGAGCACTACTAACTAAGGATTAGAAAGTGTATCTAAAAGTGTGATGTGAAGCAAAGAAAAACAATTTCGTGGCAAACATCGACTTCTTATATCAGAAACGGATAATACAAGATTCGCAGACGTAGTTAGATTGTATTTTTCATTTCAAGGTAGGATGTGATCCGGGTTTAGAGGACCTAAGTGTTTACAGTGTAGTGTTAATTTCAAAGAAATCTCTGAAGCAAAGATTCAGAAATAAATCTTTGATTTATAATTTGGTAGCAGATAGTTGAATTGGTGTTTTTATGCTTGCTGCCGTTCAAATTACTTTTGCGGAATTTTCATAAGAACCGCATGGCCGTAGCATTATTTCACGACCGACCGTATTCGATGTGTAAGTGATCGTGAAAAGCGCAGTATCTGCAAATATCTTTTTTGCATTTTAGTCATATATTGCGAGTTAGCTTTATTATACGACTCGTATAATAAAACTTTAAAAACGTGCTTTATACGAGGCACGTTTTTAATGTAAATTCCGCTTTGAAATAGAAAAAAAAAAGAACAAGTACAGGGCGGGGGGGGGGGGAGATAGTGCAAAAAAAATGTATTTTCCAAAAAATCTACCACTCTTACGCTATTTTTCGTCATTGCTCCCGTGATTTTTCACGCATTTGTCATATCATGGTACAGGTTTTTGTCTACACATTAGTAGAAAGTTGCCGCTTGTGTAGTCAACCATGGGGTTAGATGTCCTCTGAGCTCATCATGGTTGTTGTGCCATTGACCACCAAGGAAGGAAAGACTTCAGATGCCAAAACAAATGTAATTTGCTGCGAGCGAGGACAGGGCAGTCCGGAGGATGTTCAAAAGCACCTTAGCCAAAGCCATGTTGATCAAACAAGCGGCAACTTTCTACGAATAGGTGTACAAGTGTACAAAAACCTGTACCACGCTGTGACAACTGCTTGAAAAATCACGGGAGCAATAACCAAAAATAGCGTTAGGTGGGTTGATTTTTGTGAATGAAATTTCTTTGTTCTATCTCTGTTCTTGTTTTTTTTTTTTTTTTTAAAATTTCAAAACAGTACTCAATATAAAAACGGGCCTTGTACAAGCTGAAAATAAAAAAAGCACGAAAAATACTTCCAATTCCAATATTTCCCTACTGTTAGGATGGATTCCGAAAGGCGGTTCTTTAAATATCTCAAAAACCCATTTCTGCAGATACTGCGCTGAACTTTCCCTCGGCTGCCTCATTAATCATACACGAAAAAGAACATTTGCAAAAGCTTTACGCATTTCGTTTAAAATGAATGCTGTGTCCGAACAGTTTAAGTTTAAGCAAATAAGAAAGTTCTAAGAGGCCATTTATTATTTACATAAGGGACCCGAGGGTGAGGAGGGGGGGGGTCGGGAAAATTTCTACATACCATTACTTAGGGGGGAAGAGGGGAGTTAAACATATTCTTACTTAAGATTGTCCAGGTCAATATTTTGTATTAGAAATTGCGTGGTCAAGATGTTTGGCATGGATCGTATTTCATTTGCGTCTGGAAGGTAAAAAAAAGTATTAGGTTAATCTGTTTTTTATTTGTTTTACAAAGAATGAATAGAGTAAAATACAGGGTGTTCCGTTTTAACTTGCAAGACCTTTATTTTCACAATCCTTAGCCCTAGATGTATACTTCCAATTGCAAAAATGTTCAAAATCAGATGCAGGATTAAGATGATCAAAGTTTGAAGTGAAAATAAAAATGAGTCAAAAAATACAAAATTTAACTTTTCATATGGGCCCCAAGTCTCGTAACATATTTAGGGAAATCATTTCCATTGAAAAATAATTCCAACACAAAAAGTTTAAAATTAGTACAAGAAATATTCACCGAGATATGTGAAACAGAGCGTTTTCTGACTTACACCACTTTTCACTCGCCGTCAGTAACACCTTTTGGGGGAAAATATAGTGGTTAACAAGTGTTTAACATTACATGAGTACATAGATTGAGATTTTTCAAATTATTCGAGGCTTTGTAGTCTGTTTTTGCGTATCACGGCATAACATTTGCATGAATTTTTGAATAGCAATGAAAAACATAAATACCTTGTTTTTCTAATTTTTAATACTTGTCATTCTCTGAATAAGAGACAAGTTCCAATCTCATCCTCTGTATGGCCCCTTAAAATTTTAAACTGGAATATCTCCTTGAGTTTTTTCGACTCTCTTGAATCCCCGTCATCTCTTGGGTCGCGAGAGGAATTCCACTTCTATCCTCCGAGTGTTCGCTCAGGCCTCACCTGCAGCAAGCCTGCTTAGCCGAAACACGGCCATATCGATGCCGCAAAAAGGGCGTACGTTGCCGAAACAACAACGCCTAGAGAAGGGAAAAAAAGATACTCGTTAATTTTTTCGAAAACGTACAATGAGACGAAAGGAGTTAGGAGAGTGAATGGGGGGACAGATTACTTCCTATTTTTGCAACATCCTCTTTTGGCTTCCAGTTTCGGCTCTCTTGAATCCCCCGTCATCTCTTGGGTCGCGAGTGGAATTCCACTTCTTTCCTCCGAGTGTTCGCTCAGGCCTCACCTGCAGCAAGCCTGCTTAGCCGAAACACGGCCATATCGATGCCGCAAAAAGGGCGTACGTTGCCGAAACAACAACGCCTAGAGAAGGGAAAAAAAGATACTCGTTAATTTTTTCGAAAACGTACAATGAGACGAAAGGAGTTAGGAGAGTGAATGGAGGGACAGCTTACTTCCTATTTTTGCAACATCCTCTTTTGGCTTCCAGTTTCGGCTCTCTTGAATCCCCCGTCATCTCTTGGGTCGCGAGGGGAATTCCACTTCCTTCCTCCGAGTGTTCGCTCAGGCCTCACCTGCAGCAAGCCTGCTTAGCCGAAACACGGCCATATCGATGCCGCAAAAAGGGCGTACGTTGCCGAAACAACAACGCCTAGAGAAGGGAAAAAAAGATACTCGTTAATTTTTTCGAAAACGTACAATGAGAGGAAAGGAGTTAGGAGAGTGAATGGAGGGACAGCTTACTTCCTATTTTTGCAACATCCTCTTTTGGCTTCCAGTTTCGGCTCTCTTGAATCCCCCGTCATCTCTTGGGTCGCGAGGGGAATTCCACTTCCTTCCTCCGAGTGTTCGCTCAGGCCTCACCTGCAGCAAGCCTGCTTAGCCGAAACACGGCCATATCGATGTCGCAAAAAGGGCGTACGTTGCCGAAACAACAACGCCTAGAGAAGGGAAAAAAAGATACTCGTTAATTTTTTCGAAAACGTACAATGAGAGGAAAGGAGTTAGGAGAGTGAATGGAGGGACAGCTTACTTCCTATTTTTGCAACATCCTCTTTTGGCTTCCAGTTTCGGCTCTCTTGAATCCCCCGTCATCTCTTGGGTCGCGAGGGGAATTCCACTTCCTTCCTCCGAGTGTTCGCTCAGGCCTCACCTGCAGCAAGCCTGCTTAGCCGAAACACGGCCATATCGATGTCGCAAAAAGGGCGTACGTTGCCGAAACAACAACGCCTAGAGAAGGGAAAAAAAGATACTCGTTAATTTTTTCGAAAACGTACAATGAGAGGAAAGGAGTTAGGAGAGTGAATGGAGGGACAGCTTACTTCCTATTTTTGCAACATCCTCTTTTGGCTTCCAGTTTCGGCTCTCTTGAATCCCCCGTCATCTCTTGGGTCGCGAGTGGAATTCCACTTCCTTCCTCCGAGTGTTCGCTCAGGCCTCACCTGCAGCAAGCCTGCTTAGCCGAAACACGGCCATATCGATGTCGCAAAAAGGGCGTACGTTGCCGAAACAACAACGCCTAGAGAAGGGAAAAAAAGATACTCGTTAATTTTTTCGAAAACGTACAATGAGAGGAAAGGAGTTAGGAGAGTGAATGGAGGGACAGCTTACTTCCTATTTTTGCAACATCCTCTTTTGGCTTCCAGTTTCGGCTCTCTTGAATCCCCCGTCATCTCTTGGGTCGCGAGGGGAATTCCACTTCCTTCCTCCGAGTGTTCGCTCAGGCCTCACCTGCAGCAAGCCTGCTTAGCCGAAACACGGCCATATCGATGTCGCAAAAAGGGCGTACGTTGCCGAAACAACAACGCCTAGAGAAGGGAAAAAAAGATACTCGTTAATTTTTTCGAAAACGTACAATGAGAGGAAAGGAGTTAGGAGAGTGAATGGAGGGACAGCTTACTTCCTATTTTTGCAACATCCTCTTTTGGCTTCCAGTTTCGGCTCTCTTGAATCCCCCGTCATCTCTTGGGTCGCGAGGGGAATTCCACTTCCTTCCTCCGAGTGTTCGCTCAGGCCTCACCTGCAGCAAGCCTGCTTAGCCGAAACACGGCCATATCGATGTCGCAAAAAGGGCGTACGTTGCCGAAACAACAACGCCTAGAGAAGGGAAAAAAAGATACTCGTTAATTTTTTCGAAAACGTACAATGAGAGGAAAGGAGTTAGGAGAGTGAATGGAGGGACAGCTTACTTCCTATTTTTGCAACATCCTCTTTTGGCTTCCAGTTTCGGCTCTCTTGAATCCCCCGTCATCTCTTGGGTCGCGAGTGGAATTCCACTTCTTTCCTCCGAGTGTTCGCTCAGGCCTCACCTGCAGCAAGCCTGCTTAGCCGAAACACGGCCATATCGATGTCGCAAAAAGGGCGTACGTTGCCGAAACAACAACGCCTAGAGAAGGGAAAAAAAGATACTCGTTAATTTTTTCGAAAACGTACAATGAGAGGAAAGGAGTTAGGAGAGTGAATGGAGGGACAGCTTACTTCCTATTTTTGCAACATCCTCTTTTGGCTTCCAGTTTCGGCTCTCTTGAATCCCCCGTCATCTCTTGGGTCGCGAGGGAATTCCACTTCCTTCCTCCGAGTGTTCGCTCAGGCCTCACCTGCAGCAAGCCTGCTTAGCCGAAACACGGCCATATCGATGTCGCAAAAAGGGCGTACGTTGCCGAAACAACAACGCCTAGAGAAGGGAAAAAAAGATACTCGTTAATTTTTTCGAAAACGTACAATGAGAGGAAAGGAGTTAGGAGAGTGAATGGAGGGACAGCTTACTTCCTATTTTTGCAACATCCTCTTTTGGCTTCCAGTTTCGGCTCTCTTGAATCCCCCGTCATCTCTTGGGTCGCGAGTGGAATTCCACTTCTTTCCTCCGAGTGTTCGCTCAGGCCTCACCTGCAGCAAGCCTGCTTAGCCGAAACACGGCCATATCGATGCCGCAAAAAGGGCGTACGTTGCCGAAACAACAACGCCTAGAGAAGGGAAAAAAAGATACTCGTTAATTTTTTCGAAAACGTACAATGAGAGGAAAGGAGTTAGGAGAGTGAATGGAGGGACAGCTTACTTCCTATTTTTGCAACATCCTCTTTTGGCTTCCAGTTTCGGCTCTCTTGAATCCCCCGTCATCTCTTGGGTCGCGAGGGGAATTCCACTTCCTTCCTCCGAGTGTTCGCTCAGGCCTCACCTGCAGCAAGCCTGCTTAGCCGAAACACGGCCATATCGATGTCGCAAAAAGGGCGTACGTTGCCGAAACAACAACGCCTAGAGAAGGGAAAAAAAGATACTCGTTAATTTTTTCGAAAACGTACAATGAGAGGAAAGGAGTTAGGAGAGTGAATGGAGGGACAGCTTACTTCCTATTTTTGCAACATCCTCTTTTGGCTTCCAGTTTCGGCTCTCTTGAATCCCCCGTCATCTCTTGGGTCGCGAGTGGAATTCCACTTCTTTCCTCCGAGTGTTCGCTCAGGCCTCACCTGCAGCAAGCCTGCTTAGCCGAAACACGGCCATATCGATGTCGCAAAAAGGGCGTACGTTGCCGAAACAACAACGCCTAGAGAAGGGAAAAAAAGATACTCGTTAATTTTTTCGAAAACGTACAATGAGAGGAAAGGAGTTAGGAGAGTGAATGGAGGGACAGCTTACTTCCTATTTTTGCAACATCCTCTTTTGGCTTCCAGTTTCGGCTCTCTTGAATCCCCCGTCATCTCTTGGGTCGCGAGGGGAATTCCACTTCCTTCCTCCGAGTGTTCGCTCAGGCCTCACCTGCAGCAAGCCTGCTTAGCCGAAACACGGCCATATCGATGTCGCAAAAAGGGCGTACGTTGCCGAAACAACAACGCCTAGAGAAGGGAAAAAAAGATACTCGTTAATTTTTTCGAAAACGTACAATGAGAGGAAAGGAGTTAGGAGAGTGAATGGAGGGACAGCTTACTTCCTATTTTTGCAACATCCTCTTTTGGCTTCCAGTTTCGGCTCTCTTGAATCCCCCGTCATCTCTTGGGTCGCGAGTGGAATTCCACTTCTTTCCTCCGAGTGTTCGCTCAGGCCTCACCTGCAGCAAGCCTGCTTAGCCGAAACACGGCCATATCGATGCCGCAAAAAGGGCGTACGTTGCCGAAACAACAACGCCTAGAGAAGGGAAAAAAAGATACTCGTTAATTTTTTCGAAAACGTACAATGAGAGGAAAGGAGTTAGGAGAGTGAATGGAGGGACAGCTTACTTCCTATTTTTGCAACATCCTCTTTTGGCTTCCAGTTTCGGCTCTCTTGAATCCCCCGTCATCTCTTGGGTCGCGAGTGGAATTCCACTTCTTTCCTCCGAGTGTTCGCTCAGGCCTCACCTGCAGCAAGCCTGCTTAGCCGAAACACGGCCATATCGATGTCGCAAAAAGGGCGTACGTTGCCGAAACAACAACGCCTAGAGAAGGGAAAAAAAGATACTCGTTAATTTTTTCGAAAACGTACAATGAGAGGAAAGGAGTTAGGAGAGTGAATGGAGGGACAGCTTACTTCCTATTTTTGCAACATCCTCTTTTGGCTTCCAGTTTCGGCTCTCTTGAATCCCCCGTCATCTCTTGGGTCGCGAGTGGAATTCCACTTCTTTCCTCCGAGTGTTCGCTCAGGCCTCACCTGCAGCAAGCCTGCTTAGCCGAAACACGGCCATATCGATGCCGCAAAAAGGGCGTACGTTGCCGAAACAACAACGCCTAGAGAAGGGAAAAAAAGATACTCGTTAATTTTTTCGAAAACGTACAATGAGAGGAAAGGAGTTAGGAGAGTGAATGGAGGGACAGCTTACTTCCTATTTTTGCAACATCCTCTTTTGGCTTCCAGTTTCGGCTCTCTTGAATCCCCCGTCATCTCTTGGGTCGCGAGTGGAATTCCACTTCTTTCCTCCGAGTGTTCGCTCAGGCCTCACCTGCAGCAAGCCTGCTTAGCCGAAACACGGCCATATCGATGCCGCAAAAAGGGCGTACGTTGCCGAAACAACAACGCCTAGAGAAGGGAAAAAAAGATACTCGTTAATTTTTTCGAAAACGTACAATGAGAGGAAAGGAGTTAGGAGAGTGAATGGAGGGACAGCTTACTTCCTATTTTTGCAACATCCTCTTTTGGCTTCCAGTTTCGGCTCTCTTGAATCCCCCGTCATCTCTTGGGTCGCGAGGGGAATTCCACTTCCTTCCTCCGAGTGTTCGCTCAGGCCTCACCTGCAGCAAGCCTGCTTAGCCGAAACACGGCCATATCGATGTCGCAAAAAGGGCGTACGTTGCCGAAACAACAACGCCTAGAGAAGGGAAAAAAAGATACTCGTTAATTTTTTCGAAAACGTACAATGAGAGGAAAGGAGTTAGGAGAGTGAATGGAGGGACAGCTTACTTCCTATTTTTGCAACATCCTCTTTTGGCTTCCAGTTTCGGCTCTCTTGAATCCCCCGTCATCTCTTGGGTCGCGAGTGGAATTCCACTTCTTTCCTCCGAGTGTTCGCTCAGGCCTCACCTGCAGCAAGCCTGCTTAGCCGAAACACGGCCATATCGATGCCGCAAAAAGGGCGTACGTTGCCGAAACAACAACGCCTAGAGAAGGGAAAAAAAGATACTCGTTAATTTTTTCGAAAACGTACAATGAGAGGAAAGGAGTTAGGAGAGTGAATGGAGGGACAGCTTACTTCCTATTTTTGCAACATCCTCTTTTGGCTTCCAGTTTCGGCTCTCTTGAATCCCCCGTCATCTCTTGGGTCGCGAGTGGAATTCCACTTCTTTCCTCCGAGTGTTCGCTCAGGCCTCACCTGCAGCAAGCCTGCTTAGCCGAAACACGGCCATATCGATGTCGCAAAAAGGGCGTACGTTGCCGAAACAACAACGCCTAGAGAAGGGAAAAAAAGATACTCGTTAATTTTTTCGAAAACGTACAATGAGAGGAAAGGAGTTAGGAGAGTGAATGGAGGGACAGCTTACTTCCTATTTTTGCAACATCCTCTTTTGGCTTCCAGTTTCGGCTCTCTTGAATCCCCCGTCATCTCTTGGGTCGCGAGTGGAATTCCACTTCTTTCCTCCGAGTGTTCGCTCAGGCCTCACCTGCAGCAAGCCTGCTTAGCCGAAACACGGCCATATCGATGTCGCAAAAAGGGCGTACGTTGCCGAAACAACAACGCCTAGAGAAGGGAAAAAAAGATACTCGTTAATTTTTTCGAAAACGTACAATGAGAGGAAAGGAGTTAGGAGAGTGAATGGAGGGACAGCTTACTTCCTATTTTTGCAACATCCTCTTTTGGCTTCCAGTTTCGGCTCTCTTGAATCCCCCGTCATCTCTTGGGTCGCGAGGGGAATTCCACTTCCTTCCTCCGAGTGTTCGCTCAGGCCTCACCTGCAGCAAGCCTGCTTAGCCGAAACACGGCCATATCGATGCCGCAAAAAGGGCGTACGTTGCCGAAACAACAACGCCTAGAGAAGGGAAAAAAAGATACTCGTTAATTTTTTCGAAAACGTACAATGAGAGGAAAGGAGTTAGGAGAGTGAATGGAGGGACAGCTTACTTCCTATTTTTGCAACATCCTCTTTTGGCTTCCAGTTTCGGCTCTCTTGAATCCCCCGTCATCTCTTGGGTCGCGAGTGGAATTCCACTTCTTTCCTCCGAGTGTTCGCTCAGGCCTCACCTGCAGCAAGCCTGCTTAGCCGAAACACGGCCATATCGATGCCGCAAAAAGGGCGTACGTTGCCGAAACAACAACGCCTAGAGAAGGGAAAAAAAGATACTCGTTAATTTTTTCGAAAACGTACAATGAGAGGAAAGGAGTTAGGAGAGTGAATGGAGGGACAGCTTACTTCCTATTTTTGCAACATCCTCTTTTGGCTTCCAGTTTCGGCTCTCTTGAATCCCCCGTCATCTCTTGGGTCGCGAGTGGAATTCCACTTCTTTCCTCCGAGTGTTCGCTCAGGCCTCACCTGCAGCAAGCCTGCTTAGCCGAAACACGGCCATATCGATGTCGCAAAAAGGGCGTACGTTGCCGAAACAACAACGCCTAGAGAAGGGAAAAAAAGATACTCGTTAATTTTTTCGAAAACGTACAATGAGAGGAAAGGAGTTAGGAGAGTGAATGGAGGGACAGCTTACTTCCTATTTTTGCAACATCCTCTTTTGGCTTCCAGTTTCGGCTCTCTTGAATCCCCCGTCATCTCTTGGGTCGCGAGGGGAATTCCACTTCCTTCCTCCGAGTGTTCGCTCAGGCCTCACCTGCAGCAAGCCTGCTTAGCCGAAACACGGCCATATCGATGCCGCAAAAAGGGCGTACGTTGCCGAAACAACAACGCCTAGAGAAGGGAAAAAAAGATACTCGTTAATTTTTTCGAAAACGTACAATGAGAGGAAAGGAGTTAGGAGAGTGAATGGAGGGACAGCTTACTTCCTATTTTTGCAACATCCTCTTTTGGCTTCCAGTTTCGGCTCTCTTGAATCCCCCGTCATCTCTTGGGTCGCGAGTGGAATTCCACTTCTTTCCTCCGAGTGTTCGCTCAGGCCTCACCTGCAGCAAGCCTGCTTAGCCGAAACACGGCCATATCGATGCCGCAAAAAGGGCGTACGTTGCCGAAACAACAACGCCTAGAGAAGGGAAAAAAAGATACTCGTTAATTTTTTCGAAAACGTACAATGAGAGGAAAGGAGTTAGGAGAGTGAATGGAGGGACAGCTTACTTCCTATTTTTGCAACATCCTCTTTTGGCTTCCAGTTTCGGCTCTCTTGAATCCCCCGTCATCTCTTGGGTCGCGAGTGGAATTCCACTTCTTTCCTCCGAGTGTTCGCTCAGGCCTCACCTGCAGCAAGCCTGCTTAGCCGAAACACGGCCATATCGATGTCGCAAAAAGGGCGTACGTTGCCGAAACAACAACGCCTAGAGAAGGGAAAAAAAGATACTCGTTAATTTTTTCGAAAACGTACAATGAGAGGAAAGGAGTTAGGAGAGTGAATGGAGGGACAGCTTACTTCCTATTTTTGCAACATCCTCTTTTGGCTTCCAGTTTCGGCTCTCTTGAATCCCCCGTCATCTCTTGGGTCGCGAGTGGAATTCCACTTCCTTCCTCCGAGTGTTCGCTCAGGCCTCACCTGCAGCAAGCCTGCTTAGCCGAAACACGGCCATATCGATGTCGCAAAAAGGGCGTACGTTGCCGAAACAACAACGCCTAGAGAAGGGAAAAAAAGATACTCGTTAATTTTTTCGAAAACGTACAATGAGAGGAAAGGAGTTAGGAGAGTGAATGGAGGGACAGCTTACTTCCTATTTTTGCAACATCCTCTTTTGGCTTCCAGTTTCGGCTCTCTTGAATCCCCCGTCATCTCTTGGGTCGCGAGTGGAATTCCACTTCTTTCCTCCGAGTGTTCGCTCAGGCCTCACCTGCAGCAAGCCTGCTTAGCCGAAACACGGCCATATCGATGTCGCAAAAAGGGCGTACGTTGCCGAAACAACAACGCCTAGAGAAGGGAAAAAAAGATACTCGTTAATTTTTTCGAAAACGTACAATGAGAGGAAAGGAGTTAGGAGAGTGAATGGAGGGACAGCTTACTTCCTATTTTTGCAACATCCTCTTTTGGCTTCCAGTTTCGGCTCTCTTGAATCCCCCGTCATCTCTTGGGTCGCGAGGGGAATTCCACTTCCTTCCTCCGAGTGTTCGCTCAGGCCTCACCTGCAGCAAGCCTGCTTAGCCGAAACACGGCCATATCGATGTCGCAAAAAGGGCGTACGTTGCCGAAACAACAACGCCTAGAGAAGGGAAAAAAAGATACTCGTTAATTTTTTCGAAAACGTACAATGAGAGGAAAGGAGTTAGGAGAGTGAATGGAGGGACAGCTTACTTCCTATTTTTGCAACATCCTCTTTTGGCTTCCAGTTTCGGCTCTCTTGAATCCCCCGTCATCTCTTGGGTCGCGAGTGGAATTCCACTTCTTTCCTCCGAGTGTTCGCTCAGGCCTCACCTGCAGCAAGCCTGCTTAGCCGAAACACGGCCATATCGATGCCGCAAAAAGGGCGTACGTTGCCGAAACAACAACGCCTAGAGAAGGGAAAAAAAGATACTCGTTAATTTTTTCGAAAACGTACAATGAGAGGAAAGGAGTTAGGAGAGTGAATGGAGGGACAGCTTACTTCCTATTTTTGCAACATCCTCTTTTGGCTTCCAGTTTCGGCTCTCTTGAATCCCCCGTCATCTCTTGGGTCGCGAGTGGAATTCCACTTCTTTCCTCCGAGTGTTCGCTCAGGCCTCACCTGCAGCAAGCCTGCTTAGCCGAAACACGGCCATATCGATGTCGCAAAAAGGGCGTACGTTGCCGAAACAACAACGCCTAGAGAAGGGAAAAAAAGATACTCGTTAATTTTTTCGAAAACGTACAATGAGAGGAAAGGAGTTAGGAGAGTGAATGGAGGGACAGCTTACTTCCTATTTTTGCAACATCCTCTTTTGGCTTCCAGTTTCGGCTCTCTTGAATCCCCCGTCATCTCTTGGGTCGCGAGTGGAATTCCACTTCTTTCCTCCGAGTGTTCGCTCAGGCCTCACCTGCAGCAAGCCTGCTTAGCCGAAACACGGCCATATCGATGTCGCAAAAAGGGCGTACGTTGCCGAAACAACAACGCCTAGAGAAGGGAAAAAAAGATACTCGTTAATTTTTTCGAAAACGTACAATGAGAGGAAAGGAGTTAGGAGAGTGAATGGAGGGACAGCTTACTTCCTATTTTTGCAACATCCTCTTTTGGCTTCCAGTTTCGGCTCTCTTGAATCCCCCGTCATCTCTTGGGTCGCGAGTGGAATTCCACTTCTTTCCTCCGAGTGTTCGCTCAGGCCTCACCTGCAGCAAGCCTGCTTAGCCGAAACACGGCCATATCGATGTCGCAAAAAGGGCGTACGTTGCCGAAACAACAACGCCTAGAGAAGGGAAAAAAAGATACTCGTTAATTTTTTCGAAAACGTACAATGAGAGGAAAGGAGTTAGGAGAGTGAATGGAGGGACAGCTTACTTCCTATTTTTGCAACATCCTCTTTTGGCTTCCAGTTTCGGCTCTCTTGAATCCCCCGTCATCTCTTGGGTCGCGAGTGGAATTCCACTTCCTTCCTCCGAGTGTTCGCTCAGGCCTCACCTGCAGCAAGCCTGCTTAGCCGAAACACGGCCATATCGATGTCGCAAAAAGGGCGTACGTTGCCGAAACAACAACGCCTAGAGAAGGGAAAAAAAGATACTCGTTATTTTTTTCGAAAACGTACAATGAGAGGAAAGGAGTTAGGAGAGTGAATGGAGGGACAGCTTACTTCCTATTTTTGCAACATCCTCTTTTGGCTTCCAGTTTCGGCTCTCTTGAATCCCCCGTCATCTCTTGGGTCGCGAGGGGAATTCCACTTCCTTCCTCCGAGTGTTCGCTCAGGCCTCACCTGCAGCAAGCCTGCTTAGCCGAAACACGGCCATATCGATGTCGCAAAAAGGGCGTACGTTGCCGAAACAACAACGCCTAGAGAAGGGAAAAAAAGATACTCGTTAATTTTTTCGAAAACGTACAATGAGAGGAAAGGAGTTAGGAGAGTGAATGGAGGGACAGCTTACTTCCTATTTT
>NC_072739.1:58917682-59043188 GCF_026930045.1 Uloborus diversus | reverse complement strand
ACGCCTAGAGAAGGGAAAAAAAGATACTCGTTATTTTTTTCGAAAACGTACAATGAGAGGAAAGGAGTTAGGAGAGTGAATGGAGGGACAGCTTACTTCCTATTTTTGCAACATCCTCTTTTGGCTTCCAGTTTCGGCTCTCTTGAATCCCCCGTCATCTCTTGGGTCGCGAGGGGAATTCCACTTCCTTCCTCCGAGTGTTCGCTCAGGCCTCACCTGCAGCAAGCCTGCTTAGCCGAAACACGGCCATATCGATGTCGCAAAAAGGGCGTACGTTGCCGAAACAACAACGCCTAGAGAAGGGAAAAAAAGATACTCGTTAATTTTTTTCGAAAACGTACAATGAGAGGAAAGGAGTTAGGAGAGTGAATGGAGGGACAGCTTACTTCCTATTTTTGCAACATCCTCTTTTGGCTTCCAGTTTCGGCTCTCTTGAATCCCCCGTCATCTCTTGGGTCGCGAGGGGAATTCCACTTCCTTCCTCCGAGTGTTCGCTCAGGCCTCACCTGCAGCAAGCCTGCTTAGCCGAAACACGGCCATATCGATGTCGCAAAAAGGGCGTACGTTGCCGAAACAACAACGCCTAGAGAAGGGAAAAAAAGATACTCGTTAATTTTTTCGAAAACGTACAATGAGAGGAAAGGAGTTAGGAGAGTGAATGGAGGGACAGCTTACTTCCTATTTTTGCAACATCCTCTTTTGGCTTCCAGTTTCGGCTCTCTTGAATCCCCCGTCATCTCTTGGGTCGCGAGGGGAATTCCACTTCCTTCCTCCGAGTGTTCGCTCAGGCCTCACCTGCAGCAAGCCTGCTTAGCCGAAACACGGCCATATCGATGTCGCAAAAAGGGCGTACGTTGCCGAAACAACAACGCCTAGAGAAGGGAAAAAAAGATACTCGTTAATTTTTTCGAAAACGTACAATGAGAGGAAAGGAGTTAGGAGAGTGAATGGAGGGACAGCTTACTTCCTATTTTTGCAACATCCTCTTTTGGCTTCCAGTTTCGGCTCTCTTGAATCCCCCGTCATCTCTTGGGTCGCGAGGGGAATTCCACTTCCTTCCTCCGAGTGTTCGCTCAGGCCTCACCTGCAGCAAGCCTGCTTAGCCGAAACACGGCCATATCGATGTCGCAAAAAGGGCGTACGTTGCCGAAACAACAACGCCTAGAGAAGGGAAAAAAAGATACTCGTTAATTTTTTCGAAAACGTACAATGAGAGGAAAGGAGTTAGGAGAGTGAATGGAGGGACAGCTTACTTCCTATTTTTGCAACATCCTCTTTTGGCTTCCAGTTTCGGCTCTCTTGAATCCCCCGTCATCTCTTGGGTCGCGAGGGGAATTCCACTTCCTTCCTCCGAGTGTTCGCT
This sequence comes from Uloborus diversus, assembly GCF_026930045.1. Lineage (NCBI taxonomy): Eukaryota > Metazoa > Arthropoda > Arachnida > Araneae > Uloboridae > Uloborus > Uloborus diversus. Next base: position 59,041,825 of record NC_072739.1, on the reverse strand, counting down.
CAGGCCTCACCTGCAGCAAGCCTGCTTAGCCGAAACACGGCCATATCGATGTCGCAAAAAGGGCGTACGTTGCCGAAACAACAACGCCTAGAGAAGGGAAAAAAAGATACTCGTTAATTTTTTCGAAAACGTACAATGAGAGGAAAGGAGTTAGGAGAGTGAATGGAGGGACAGCTTACTTCCTATTTTTGCAACATCCTCTTTTGGCTTCCAGTTTCGGCTCTCTTGAATCCCCCGTCATCTCTTGGGTCGCGAGGGGAATTCCACTTCCTTCCTCCGAGTGTTCGCTCAGGCCTCACCTGCAGCAAGCCTGCTTAGCCGAAACACGGCCATATCGATGTCGCAAAAAGGGCGTACGTTGCCGAAACAACAACGCCTAGAGAAGGGAAAAAAAGATACTCGTTAATTTTTTCGAAAACGTACAATGAGAGGAAAGGAGTTAGGAGAGTGAATGGAGGGACAGCTTACTTCCTATTTTTGCAACATCCTCTTTTGGCTTCCAGTTTCGGCTCTCTTGAATCCCCCGTCATCTCTTGGGTCGCGAGGGGAATTCCACTTCCTTCCTCCGAGTGTTCGCTCAGGCCTCACCTGCAGCAAGCCTGCTTAGCCGAAACACGGCCATATCGATGTCGCAAAAAGGGCGTACGTTGCCGAAACAACAACGCCTAGAGAAGGGAAAAAAAGATACTCGTTAATTTTTTTTCGAAAACGTACAATGAGAGGAAAGGAGTTAGGAGAGTGAATGGAGGGACAGCTTACTTCCTATTTTTGCAACATCCTCTTTTGGCTTCCAGTTTCGGCTCTCTTGAATCCCCCGTCATCTCTTGGGTCGCGAGGGGAATTCCACTTCCTTCCTCCGAGTGTTCGCTCAGGCCTCACCTGCAGCAAGCCTGCTTAGCCGAAACACGGCCATATCGATGTCGCAAAAAGGGCGTACGTTGCCGAAACAACAACGCCTAGAGAAGGGAAAAAAAGATACTCGTTAATTTTTTCGAAAACGTACAATGAGAGGAAAGGAGTTAGGAGAGTGAATGGAGGGACAGCTTACTTCCTATTTTTGCAACATCCTCTTTTGGCTTCCAGTTTCGGCTCTCTTGAATCCCCCGTCATCTCTTGGGTCGCGAGGGGAATTCCACTTCCTTCCTCCGAGTGTTCGCTCAGGCCTCACCTGCAGCAAGCCTGCTTAGCCGAAACACGGCCATATCGATGTCGCAAAAAGGGCGTACGTTGCCGAAACAACAACGCCTAGAGAAGGGAAAAAAAGATACTCGTTAATTTTTTCGAAAACGTACAATGAGAGGAAAGGAGTTAGGAGAGTGAATGGAGGGACAGCTTACTTCCTATTTTTGCAACATCCTCTTTTGGCTTCCAGTTTCGGCTCTCTTGAATCCCCCGTCATCTCTTGGGTCGCGAGGGGAATTCCACTTCCTTCCTCCGAGTGTTCGCTCAGGCCTCACCTGCAGCAAGCCTGCTTAGCCGAAACACGGCCATATCGATGTCGCAAAAAGGGCGTACGTTGCCGAAACAACAACGCCTAGAGAAGGGAAAAAAAGATACTCGTTATTTTTTTCGAAAACGTACAATGAGAGGAAAGGAGTTAGGAGAGTGAATGGAGGGACAGCTTACTTCCTATTTTTGCAACATCCTCTTTTGGCTTCCAGTTTCGGCTCTCTTGAATCCCCCGTCATCTCTTGGGTCGCGAGGGGAATTCCACTTCCTTCCTCCGAGTGTTCGCTCAGGCCTCACCTGCAGCAAGCCTGCTTAGCCGAAACACGGCCATATCGATGTCGCAAAAAGGGCGTACGTTGCCGAAACAACAACGCCTAGAGAAGGGAAAAAAAGATACTCGTTAATTTTTTCGAAAACGTACAATGAGAGGAAAGGAGTTAGGAGAGTGAATGGAGGGACAGCTTACTTCCTATTTTTGCAACATCCTCTTTTGGCTTCCAGTTTCGGCTCTCTTGAATCCCCCGTCATCTCTTGGGTCGCGAGGGGAATTCCACTTCCTTCCTCCGAGTGTTCGCTCAGGCCTCACCTGCAGCAAGCCTGCTTAGCCGAAACACGGCCATATCGATGTCGCAAAAAGGGCGTACGTTGCCGAAACAACAACGCCTAGAGAAGGGAAAAAAAGATACTCGTTAATTTTTTCGAAAACGTACAATGAGAGGAAAGGAGTTAGGAGAGTGAATGGAGGGACAGCTTACTTCCTATTTTTGCAACATCCTCTTTTGGCTTCCAGTTTCGGCTCTCTTGAATCCCCCGTCATCTCTTGGGTCGCGAGGGGAATTCCACTTCCTTCCTCCGAGTGTTCGCTCAGGCCTCACCTGCAGCAAGCCTGCTTAGCCGAAACACGGCCATATCGATGTCGCAAAAAGGGCGTACGTTGCCGAAACAACAACGCCTAGAGAAGGGAAAAAAAGATACTCGTTAATTTTTTCGAAAACGTACAATGAGAGGAAAGGAGTTAGGAGAGTGAATGGAGGGACAGCTTACTTCCTATTTTTGCAACATCCTCTTTTGGCTTCCAGTTTCGGCTCTCTTGAATCCCCCGTCATCTCTTGGGTCGCGAGGGGAATTCCACTTCCTTCCTCCGAGTGTTCGCTCAGGCCTCACCTGCAGCAAGCCTGCTTAGCCGAAACACGGCCATATCGATGTCGCAAAAAGGGCGTACGTTGCCGAAACAACAACGCCTAGAGAAGGGAAAAAAAGATACTCGTTAATTTTTTCGAAAACGTACAATGAGAGGAAAGGAGTTAGGAGAGTGAATGGAGGGACAGCTTACTTCCTATTTTTGCAACATCCTCTTTTGGCTTCCAGTTTCGGCTCTCTTGAATCCCCCGTCATCTCTTGGGTCGCGAGGGGAATTCCACTTCCTTCCTCCGAGTGTTCGCTCAGGCCTCACCTGCAGCAAGCCTGCTTAGCCGAAACACGGCCATATCGATGTCGCAAAAAGGGCGTACGTTGCCGAAACAACAACGCCTAGAGAAGGGAAAAAAAGATACTCGTTAATTTTTTCGAAAACGTACAATGAGAGGAAAGGAGTTAGGAGAGTGAATGGAGGGACAGCTTACTTCCTATTTTTGCAACATCCTCTTTTGGCTTCCAGTTTCGGCTCTCTTGAATCCCCCGTCATCTCTTGGGTCGCGAGGGGAATTCCACTTCCTTCCTCCGAGTGTTCGCTCAGGCCTCACCTGCAGCAAGCCTGCTTAGCCGAAACACGGCCATATCGATGTCGCAAAAAGGGCGTACGTTGCCGAAACAACAACGCCTAGAGAAGGGAAAAAAAGATACTCGTTAATTTTTTTTCGAAAACGTACAATGAGAGGAAAGGAGTTAGGAGAGTGAATGGAGGGACAGCTTACTTCCTATTTTTGCAACATCCTCTTTTGGCTTCCAGTTTCGGCTCTCTTGAATCCCCCGTCATCTCTTGGGTCGCGAGGGGAATTCCACTTCCTTCCTCCGAGTGTTCGCTCAGGCCTCACCTGCAGCAAGCCTGCTTAGCCGAAACACGGCCATATCGATGTCGCAAAAAGGGCGTACGTTGCCGAAACAACAACGCCTAGAGAAGGGAAAAAAAGATACTCGTTAATTTTTTCGAAAACGTACAATGAGAGGAAAGGAGTTAGGAGAGTGAATGGAGGGACAGCTTACTTCCTATTTTTGCAACATCCTCTTTTGGCTTCCAGTTTCGGCTCTCTTGAATCCCCCGTCATCTCTTGGGTCGCGAGGGGAATTCCACTTCCTTCCTCCGAGTGTTCGCTCAGGCCTCACCTGCAGCAAGCCTGCTTAGCCGAAACACGGCCATATCGATGTCGCAAAAAGGGCGTACGTTGCCGAAACAACAACGCCTAGAGAAGGGAAAAAAAGATACTCGTTAATTTTTTTCGAAAACGTACAATGAGAGGAAAGGAGTTAGGAGAGTGAATGGAGGGACAGCTTACTTCCTATTTTTGCAACATCCTCTTTTGGCTTCCAGTTTCGGCTCTCTTGAATCCCCCGTCATCTCTTGGGTCGCGAGGGGAATTCCACTTCCTTCCTCCGAGTGTTCGCTCAGGCCTCACCTGCAGCAAGCCTGCTTAGCCGAAACACGGCCATATCGATGTCGCAAAAAGGGCGTACGTTGCCGAAACAACAACGCCTAGAGAAGGGAAAAAAGATACTCGTTAATTTTTTCGAAAACGTACAATGAGAGGAAAGGAGTTAGGAGAGTGAATGGAGGGACAGCTTACTTCCTATTTTTGCAACATCCTCTTTTGGCTTCCAGTTTCGGCTCTCTTGAATCCCCCGTCATCTCTTGGGTCGCGAGGGGAATTCCACTTCCTTCCTCCGAGTGTTCGCTCAGGCCTCACCTGCAGCAAGCCTGCTTAGCCGAAACACGGCCATATCGATGTCGCAAAAAGGGCGTACGTTGCCGAAACAACAACGCCTAGAGAAGGGAAAAAAAGATACTCGTTAATTTTTTCGAAAACGTACAATGAGAGGAAAGGAGTTAGGAGAGTGAATGGAGGGACAGCTTACTTCCTATTTTTGCAACATCCTCTTTTGGCTTCCAGTTTCGGCTCTCTTGAATCCCCCGTCATCTCTTGGGTCGCGAGGGGAATTCCACTTCCTTCCTCCGAGTGTTCGCTCAGGCCTCACCTGCAGCAAGCCTGCTTAGCCGAAACACGGCCATATCGATGTCGCAAAAAGGGCGTACGTTGCCGAAACAACAACGCCTAGAGAAGGGAAAAAAAGATACTCGTTAATTTTTTCGAAAACGTACAATGAGAGGAAAGGAGTTAGGAGAGTGAATGGAGGGACAGCTTACTTCCTATTTTTGCAACATCCTCTTTTGGCTTCCAGTTTCGGCTCTCTTGAATCCCCCGTCATCTCTTGGGTCGCGAGGGGAATTCCACTTCCTTCCTCCGAGTGTTCGCTCAGGCCTCACCTGCAGCAAGCCTGCTTAGCCGAAACACGGCCATATCGATGTCGCAAAAAGGGCGTACGTTGCCGAAACAACAACGCCTAGAGAAGGGAAAAAAAGATACTCGTTAATTTTTTCGAAAACGTACAATGAGAGGAAAGGAGTTAGGAGAGTGAATGGAGGGACAGCTTACTTCCTATTTTTGCAACATCCTCTTTTGGCTTCCAGTTTCGGCTCTCTTGAATCCCCCGTCATCTCTTGGGTCGCGAGGGGAATTCCACTTCCTTCCTCCGAGTGTTCGCTCAGGCCTCACCTGCAGCAAGCCTGCTTAGCCGAAACACGGCCATATCGATGTCGCAAAAAGGGCGTACGTTGCCGAAACAACAACGCCTAGAGAAGGGAAAAAAAGATACTCGTTAATTTTTTCGAAAACGTACAATGAGAGGAAAGGAGTTAGGAGAGTGAATGGAGGGACAGCTTACTTCCTATTTTTGCAACATCCTCTTTTGGCTTCCAGTTTCGGCTCTCTTGAATCCCCCGTCATCTCTTGGGTCGCGAGGGGAATTCCACTTCCTTCCTCCGAGTGTTCGCTCAGGCCTCACCTGCAGCAAGCCTGCTTAGCCGAAACACGGCCATATCGATGTCGCAAAAAGGGCGTACGTTGCCGAAACAACAACGCCTAGAGAAGGGAAAAAAAGATACTCGTTAATTTTTTCGAAAACGTACAATGAGAGGAAAGGAGTTAGGAGAGTGAATGGAGGGACAGCTTACTTCCTATTTTTGCAACATCCTCTTTTGGCTTCCAGTTTCGGCTCTCTTGAATCCCCCGTCATCTCTTGGGTCGCGAGGGGAATTCCACTTCCTTCCTCCGAGTGTTCGCTCAGGCCTCACCTGCAGCAAGCCTGCTTAGCCGAAACACGGCCATATCGATGTCGCAAAAAGGGCGTACGTTGCCGAAACAACAACGCCTAGAGAAGGGAAAAAAAGATACTCGTTAATTTTTTCGAAAACGTACAATGAGAGGAAAGGAGTTAGGAGAGTGAATGGAGGGACAGCTTACTTCCTATTTTTGCAACATCCTCTTTTGGCTTCCAGTTTCGGCTCTCTTGAATCCCCCGTCATCTCTTGGGTCGCGAGGGGAATTCCACTTCCTTCCTCCGAGTGTTCGCTCAGGCCTCACCTGCAGCAAGCCTGCTTAGCCGAAACACGGCCATATCGATGTCGCAAAAAGGGCGTACGTTGCCGAAACAACAACGCCTAGAGAAGGGAAAAAAAGATACTCGTTAATTTTTTTCGAAAACGTACAATGAGAGGAAAGGAGTTAGGAGAGTGAATGGAGGGACAGCTTACTTCCTATTTTTGCAACATCCTCTTTTGGCTTCCAGTTTCGGCTCTCTTGAATCCCCCGTCATCTCTTGGGTCGCGAGGGGAATTCCACTTCCTTCCTCCGAGTGTTCGCTCAGGCCTCACCTGCAGCAAGCCTGCTTAGCCGAAACACGGCCATATCGATGTCGCAAAAAGGGCGTACGTTGCCGAAACAACAACGCCTAGAGAAGGGAAAAAAAGATACTCGTTAATTTTTTCGAAAACGTACAATGAGAGGAAAGGAGTTAGGAGAGTGAATGGAGGGACAGCTTACTTCCTATTTTTGCAACATCCTCTTTTGGCTTCCAGTTTCGGCTCTCTTGAATCCCCCGTCATCTCTTGGGTCGCGAGGGGAATTCCACTTCCTTCCTCCGAGTGTTCGCTCAGGCCTCACCTGCAGCAAGCCTGCTTAGCCGAAACACGGCCATATCGATGTCGCAAAAAGGGCGTACGTTGCCGAAACAACAACGCCTAGAGAAGGGAAAAAAAGATACTCGTTAATTTTTTCGAAAACGTACAATGAGAGGAAAGGAGTTAGGAGAGTGAATGGAGGGACAGCTTACTTCCTATTTTTGCAACATCCTCTTTTGGCTTCCAGTTTCGGCTCTCTTGAATCCCCCGTCATCTCTTGGGTCGCGAGGGGAATTCCACTTCCTTCCTCCGAGTGTTCGCTCAGGCCTCACCTGCAGCAAGCCTGCTTAGCCGAAACACGGCCATATCGATGTCGCAAAAAGGGCGTACGTTGCCGAAACAACAACGCCTAGAGAAGGGAAAAAAAGATACTCGTTAATTTTTTCGAAAACGTACAATGAGAGGAAAGGAGTTAGGAGAGTGAATGGAGGGACAGCTTACTTCCTATTTTTGCAACATCCTCTTTTGGCTTCCAGTTTCGGCTCTCTTGAATCCCCCGTCATCTCTTGGGTCGCGAGGGGAATTCCACTTCCTTCCTCCGAGTGTTCGCTCAGGCCTCACCTGCAGCAAGCCTGCTTAGCCGAAACACGGCCATATCGATGTCGCAAAAAGGGCGTACGTTGCCGAAACAACAACGCCTAGAGAAGGGAAAAAAAGATACTCGTTATTTTTTTCGAAAACGTACAATGAGAGGAAAGGAGTTAGGAGAGTGAATGGAGGGACAGCTTACTTCCTATTTTTGCAACATCCTCTTTTGGCTTCCAGTTTCGGCTCTCTTGAATCCCCCGTCATCTCTTGGGTCGCGAGGGGAATTCCACTTCCTTCCTCCGAGTGTTCGCTCAGGCCTCACCTGCAGCAAGCCTGCTTAGCCGAAACACGGCCATATCGATGTCGCAAAAAGGGCGTACGTTGCCGAAACAACAACGCCTAGAGAAGGGAAAAAAAGATACTCGTTAATTTTTTCGAAAACGTACAATGAGAGGAAAGGAGTTAGGAGAGTGAATGGAGGGACAGCTTACTTCCTATTTTTGCAACATCCTCTTTTGGCTTCCAGTTTCGGCTCTCTTGAATCCCCCGTCATCTCTTGGGTCGCGAGGGGAATTCCACTTCCTTCCTCCGAGTGTTCGCTCAGGCCTCACCTGCAGCAAGCCTGCTTAGCCGAAACACGGCCATATCGATGTCGCAAAAAGGGCGTACGTTGCCGAAACAACAACGCCTAGAGAAGGGAAAAAAAGATACTCGTTAATTTTTTCGAAAACGTACAATGAGAGGAAAGGAGTTAGGAGAGTGAATGGAGGGACAGCTTACTTCCTATTTTTGCAACATCCTCTTTTGGCTTCCAGTTTCGGCTCTCTTGAATCCCCCGTCATCTCTTGGGTCGCGAGGGGAATTCCACTTCCTTCCTCCGAGTGTTCGCTCAGGCCTCACCTGCAGCAAGCCTGCTTAGCCGAAACACGGCCATATCGATGTCGCAAAAAGGGCGTACGTTGCCGAAACAACAACGCCTAGAGAAGGGAAAAAAAGATACTCGTTAATTTTTTTCGAAAACGTACAATGAGAGGAAAGGAGTTAGGAGAGTGAATGGAGGGACAGCTTACTTCCTATTTTTGCAACATCCTCTTTTGGCTTCCAGTTTCGGCTCTCTTGAATCCCCCGTCATCTCTTGGGTCGCGAGGGGAATTCCACTTCCTTCCTCCGAGTGTTCGCTCAGGCCTCACCTGCAGCAAGCCTGCTTAGCCGAAACACGGCCATATCGATGTCGCAAAAAGGGCGTACGTTGCCGAAACAACAACGCCTAGAGAAGGGAAAAAAAGATACTCGTTAATTTTTTTCGAAAACGTACAATGAGAGGAAAGGAGTTAGGAGAGTGAATGGAGGGACAGCTTACTTCCTATTTTTGCAACATCCTCTTTTGGCTTCCAGTTTCGGCTCTCTTGAATCCCCCGTCATCTCTTGGGTCGCGAGGGGAATTCCACTTCCTTCCTCCGAGTGTTCGCTCAGGCCTCACCTGCAGCAAGCCTGCTTAGCCGAAACACGGCCATATCGATGTCGCAAAAAGGGCGTACGTTGCCGAAACAACAACGCCTAGAGAAGGGAAAAAAAGATACTCGTTAATTTTTTCGAAAACGTACAATGAGAGGAAAGGAGTTAGGAGAGTGAATGGAGGGACAGCTTACTTCCTATTTTTGCAACATCCTCTTTTGGCTTCCAGTTTCGGCTCTCTTGAATCCCCCGTCATCTCTTGGGTCGCGAGGGGAATTCCACTTCCTTCCTCCGAGTGTTCGCTCAGGCCTCACCTGCAGCAAGCCTGCTTAGCCGAAACACGGCCATATCGATGTCGCAAAAAGGGCGTACGTTGCCGAAACAACAACGCCTAGAGAAGGGAAAAAAAGATACTCGTTATTTTTTTCGAAAACGTACAATGAGAGGAAAGGAGTTAGGAGAGTGAATGGAGGGACAGCTTACTTCCTATTTTTGCAACATCCTCTTTTGGCTTCCAGTTTCGGCTCTCTTGAATCCCCCGTCATCTCTTGGGTCGCGAGGGGAATTCCACTTCCTTCCTCCGAGTGTTCGCTCAGGCCTCACCTGCAGCAAGCCTGCTTAGCCGAAACACGGCCATATCGATGTCGCAAAAAGGGCGTACGTTGCCGAAACAACAACGCCTAGAGAAGGGAAAAAAAGATACTCGTTAATTTTTTCGAAAACGTACAATGAGAGGAAAGGAGTTAGGAGAGTGAATGGAGGGACAGCTTACTTCCTATTTTTGCAACATCCTCTTTTGGCTTCCAGTTTCGGCTCTCTTGAATCCCCCGTCATCTCTTGGGTCGCGAGGGGAATTCCACTTCCTTCCTCCGAGTGTTCGCTCAGGCCTCACCTGCAGCAAGCCTGCTTAGCCGAAACACGGCCATATCGATGTCGCAAAAAGGGCGTACGTTGCCGAAACAACAACGCCTAGAGAAGGGAAAAAAAGATACTCGTTAATTTTTTTTCGAAAACGTACAATGAGAGGAAAGGAGTTAGGAGAGTGAATGGAGGGACAGCTTACTTCCTATTTTTGCAACATCCTCTTTTGGCTTCCAGTTTCGGCTCTCTTGAATCCCCCGTCATCTCTTGGGTCGCGAGGGGAATTCCACTTCCTTCCTCCGAGTGTTCGCTCAGGCCTCACCTGCAGCAAGCCTGCTTAGCCGAAACACGGCCATATCGATGTCGCAAAAAGGGCGTACGTTGCCGAAACAACAACGCCTAGAGAAGGGAAAAAAAGATACTCGTTAATTTTTTCGAAAACGTACAATGAGAGGAAAGGAGTTAGGAGAGTGAATGGAGGGACAGCTTACTTCCTATTTTTGCAACATCCTCTTTTGGCTTCCAGTTTCGGCTCTCTTGAATCCCCCGTCATCTCTTGGGTCGCGAGGGGAATTCCACTTCCTTCCTCCGAGTGTTCGCTCAGGCCTCACCTGCAGCAAGCCTGCTTAGCCGAAACACGGCCATATCGATGTCGCAAAAAGGGCGTACGTTGCCGAAACAACAACGCCTAGAGAAGGGAAAAAAAGATACTCGTTAATTTTTTTCGAAAACGTACAATGAGAGGAAAGGAGTTAGGAGAGTGAATGGAGGGACAGCTTACTTCCTATTTTTGCAACATCCTCTTTTGGCTTCCAGTTTCGGCTCTCTTGAATCCCCCGTCATCTCTTGGGTCGCGAGGGGAATTCCACTTCCTTCCTCCGAGTGTTCGCTCAGGCCTCACCTGCAGCAAGCCTGCTTAGCCGAAACACGGCCATATCGATGTCGCAAAAAGGGCGTACGTTGCCGAAACAACAACGCCTAGAGAAGGGAAAAAAAGATACTCGTTAATTTTTTTCGAAAACGTACAATGAGAGGAAAGGAGTTAGGAGAGTGAATGGAGGGACAGCTTACTTCCTATTTTTGCAACATCCTCTTTTGGCTTCCAGTTTCGGCTCTCTTGAATCCCCCGTCATCTCTTGGGTCGCGAGGGGAATTCCACTTCCTTCCTCCGAGTGTTCGCTCAGGCCTCACCTGCAGCAAGCCTGCTTAGCCGAAACACGGCCATATCGATGTCGCAAAAAGGGCGTACGTTGCCGAAACAACAACGCCTAGAGAAGGGAAAAAAAGATACTCGTTAATTTTTTTCGAAAACGTACAATGAGAGGAAAGGAGTTAGGAGAGTGAATGGAGGGACAGCTTACTTCCTATTTTTGCAACATCCTCTTTTGGCTTCCAGTTTCGGCTCTCTTGAATCCCCCGTCATCTCTTGGGTCGCGAGGGGAATTCCACTTCCTTCCTCCGAGTGTTCGCTCAGGCCTCACCTGCAGCAAGCCTGCTTAGCCGAAACACGGCCATATCGATGTCGCAAAAAGGGCGTACGTTGCCGAAACAACAACGCCTAGAGAAGGGAAAAAAAGATACTCGTTAATTTTTTCGAAAACGTACAATGAGAGGAAAGGAGTTAGGAGAGTGAATGGAGGGACAGCTTACTTCCTATTTTTGCAACATCCTCTTTTGGCTTCCAGTTTCGGCTCTCTTGAATCCCCCGTCATCTCTTGGGTCGCGAGGGGAATTCCACTTCCTTCCTCCGAGTGTTCGCTCAGGCCTCACCTGCAGCAAGCCTGCTTAGCCGAAACACGGCCATATCGATGTCGCAAAAAGGGCGTACGTTGCCGAAACAACAACGCCTAGAGAAGGGAAAAAAAGATACTCGTTAATTTTTTCGAAAACGTACAATGAGAGGAAAGGAGTTAGGAGAGTGAATGGAGGGACAGCTTACTTCCTATTTTTGCAACATCCTCTTTTGGCTTCCAGTTTCGGCTCTCTTGAATCCCCCGTCATCTCTTGGGTCGCGAGGGGAATTCCACTTCCTTCCTCCGAGTGTTCGCTCAGGCCTCACCTGCAGCAAGCCTGCTTAGCCGAAACACGGCCATATCGATGTCGCAAAAAGGGCGTACGTTGCCGAAACAACAACGCCTAGAGAAGGGAAAAAAAGATACTCGTTAATTTTTTTCGAAAACGTACAATGAGAGGAAAGGAGTTAGGAGAGTGAATGGAGGGACAGCTTACTTCCTATTTTTGCAACATCCTCTTTTGGCTTCCAGTTTCGGCTCTCTTGAATCCCCCGTCATCTCTTGGGTCGCGAGGGGAATTCCACTTCCTTCCTCCGAGTGTTCGCTCAGGCCTCACCTGCAGCAAGCCTGCTTAGCCGAAACACGGCCATATCGATGTCGCAAAAAGGGCGTACGTTGCCGAAACAACAACGCCTAGAGAAGGGAAAAAAAGATACTCGTTAATTTTTTCGAAAACGTACAATGAGAGGAAAGGAGTTAGGAGAGTGAATGGAGGGACAGCTTACTTCCTATTTTTGCAACATCCTCTTTTGGCTTCCAGTTTCGGCTCTCTTGAATCCCCCGTCATCTCTTGGGTCGCGAGGGGAATTCCACTTCCTTCCTCCGAGTGTTCGCTCAGGCCTCACCTGCAGCAAGCCTGCTTAGCCGAAACACGGCCATATCGATGTCGCAAAAAGGGCGTACGTTGCCGAAACAACAACGCCTAGAGAAGGGAAAAAAAGATACTCGTTAATTTTTTCGAAAACGTACAATGAGAGGAAAGGAGTTAGGAGAGTGAATGGAGGGACAGCTTACTTCCTATTTTTGCAACATCCTCTTTTGGCTTCCAGTTTCGGCTCTCTTGAATCCCCCGTCATCTCTTGGGTCGCGAGGGGAATTCCACTTCCTTCCTCCGAGTGTTCGCTCAGGCCTCACCTGCAGCAAGCCTGCTTAGCCGAAACACGGCCATATCGATGTCGCAAAAAGGGCGTACGTTGCCGAAACAACAACGCCTAGAGAAGGGAAAAAAAGATACTCGTTAATTTTTTCGAAAACGTACAATGAGAGGAAAGGAGTTAGGAGAGTGAATGGAGGGACAGCTTACTTCCTATTTTTGCAACATCCTCTTTTGGCTTCCAGTTTCGGCTCTCTTGAATCCCCCGTCATCTCTTGGGTCGCGAGGGGAATTCCACTTCCTTCCTCCGAGTGTTCGCTCAGGCCTCACCTGCAGCAAGCCTGCTTAGCCGAAACACGGCCATATCGATGTCGCAAAAAGGGCGTACGTTGCCGAAACAACAACGCCTAGAGAAGGGAAAAAAAGATACTCGTTAATTTTTTCGAAAACGTACAATGAGAGGAAAGGAGTTAGGAGAGTGAATGGAGGGACAGCTTACTTCCTATTTTTGCAACATCCTCTTTTGGCTTCCAGTTTCGGCTCTCTTGAATCCCCCGTCATCTCTTGGGTCGCGAGGGGAATTCCACTTCCTTCCTCCGAGTGTTCGCTCAGGCCTCACCTGCAGCAAGCCTGCTTAGCCGAAACACGGCCATATCGATGTCGCAAAAAGGGCGTACGTTGCCGAAACAACAACGCCTAGAGAAGGGAAAAAAAGATACTCGTTAATTTTTTCGAAAACGTACAATGAGAGGAAAGGAGTTAGGAGAGTGAATGGAGGGACAGCTTACTTCCTATTTTTGCAACATCCTCTTTTGGCTTCCAGTTTCGGCTCTCTTGAATCCCCCGTCATCTCTTGGGTCGCGAGGGGAATTCCACTTCCTTCCTCCGAGTGTTCGCTCAGGCCTCACCTGCAGCAAGCCTGCTTAGCCGAAACACGGCCATATCGATGTCGCAAAAAGGGCGTACGTTGCCGAAACAACAACGCCTAGAGAAGGGAAAAAAAGATACTCGTTATTTTTTTCGAAAACGTACAATGAGAGGAAAGGAGTTAGGAGAGTGAATGGAGGGACAGCTTACTTCCTATTTTTGCAACATCCTCTTTTGGCTTCCAGTTTCGGCTCTCTTGAATCCCCCGTCATCTCTTGGGTCGCGAGGGGAATTCCACTTCCTTCCTCCGAGTGTTCGCTCAGGCCTCACCTGCAGCAAGCCTGCTTAGCCGAAACACGGCCATATCGATGTCGCAAAAAGGGCGTACGTTGCCGAAACAACAACGCCTAGAGAAGGGAAAAAAAGATACTCGTTATTTTTTTCGAAAACGTACAATGAGAGGAAAGGAGTTAGGAGAGTGAATGGAGGGACAGCTTACTTCCTATTTTTGCAACATCCTCTTTTGGCTTCCAGTTTCGGCTCTCTTGAATCCCCCGTCATCTCTTGGGTCGCGAGGGGAATTCCACTTCCTTCCTCCGAGTGTTCGCTCAGGCCTCACCTGCAGCAAGCCTGCTTAGCCGAAACACGGCCATATCGATGTCGCAAAAAGGGCGTACGTTGCCGAAACAACAACGCCTAGAGAAGGGAAAAAAAGATACTCGTTAATTTTTTCGAAAACGTACAATGAGAGGAAAGGAGTTAGGAGAGTGAATGGAGGGACAGCTTACTTCCTATTTTTGCAACATCCTCTTTTGGCTTCCAGTTTCGGCTCTCTTGAATCCCCCGTCATCTCTTGGGTCGCGAGGGGAATTCCACTTCCTTCCTCCGAGTGTTCGCTCAGGCCTCACCTGCAGCAAGCCTGCTTAGCCGAAACACGGCCATATCGATGTCGCAAAAAGGGCGTACGTTGCCGAAACAACAACGCCTAGAGAAGGGAAAAAAAGATACTCGTTAATTTTTTCGAAAACGTACAATGAGAGGAAAGGAGTTAGGAGAGTGAATGGAGGGACAGCTTACTTCCTATTTTTGCAACATCCTCTTTTGGCTTCCAGTTTCGGCTCTCTTGAATCCCCCGTCATCTCTTGGGTCGCGAGGGGAATTCCACTTCCTTCCTCCGAGTGTTCGCTCAGGCCTCACCTGCAGCAAGCCTGCTTAGCCGAAACACGGCCATATCGATGTCGCAAAAAGGGCGTACGTTGCCGAAACAACAACGCCTAGAGAAGGGAAAAAAAGATACTCGTTAATTTTTTCGAAAACGTACAATGAGAGGAAAGGAGTTAGGAGAGTGAATGGAGGGACAGCTTACTTCCTATTTTTGCAACATCCTCTTTTGGCTTCCAGTTTCGGCTCTCTTGAATCCCCCGTCATCTCTTGGGTCGCGAGGGGAATTCCACTTCCTTCCTCCGAGTGTTCGCTCAGGCCTCACCTGCAGCAAGCCTGCTTAGCCGAAACACGGCCATATCGATGTCGCAAAAAGGGCGTACGTTGCCGAAACAACAACGCCTAGAGAAGGGAAAAAAAGATACTCGTTAATTTTTTCGAAAACGTACAATGAGAGGAAAGGAGTTAGGAGAGTGAATGGAGGGACAGCTTACTTCCTATTTTTGCAACATCCTCTTTTGGCTTCCAGTTTCGGCTCTCTTGAATCCCCCGTCATCTCTTGGGTCGCGAGGGGAATTCCACTTCCTTCCTCCGAGTGTTCGCTCAGGCCTCACCTGCAGCAAGCCTGCTTAGCCGAAACACGGCCATATCGATGTCGCAAAAAGGGCGTACGTTGCCGAAACAACAACGCCTAGAGAAGGGAAAAAAAGATACTCGTTATTTTTTTCGAAAACGTACAATGAGAGGAAAGGAGTTAGGAGAGTGAATGGAGGGACAGCTTACTTCCTATTTTTGCAACATCCTCTTTTGGCTTCCAGTTTCGGCTCTCTTGAATCCCCCGTCATCTCTTGGGTCGCGAGGGGAATTCCACTTCCTTCCTCCGAGTGTTCGCTCAGGCCTCACCTGCAGCAAGCCTGCTTAGCCGAAACACGGCCATATCGATGTCGCAAAAAGGGCGTACGTTGCCGAAACAACAACGCCTAGAGAAGGGAAAAAAAGATACTCGTTAATTTTTTCGAAAACGTACAATGAGAGGAAAGGAGTTAGGAGAGTGAATGGAGGGACAGCTTACTTCCTATTTTTGCAACATCCTCTTTTGGCTTCCAGTTTCGGCTCTCTTGAATCCCCCGTCATCTCTTGGGTCGCGAGGGGAATTCCACTTCCTTCCTCCGAGTGTTCGCTCAGGCCTCACCTGCAGCAAGCCTGCTTAGCCGAAACACGGCCATATCGATGTCGCAAAAAGGGCGTACGTTGCCGAAACAACAACGCCTAGAGAAGGGAAAAAAAGATACTCGTTAATTTTTTCGAAAACGTACAATGAGAGGAAAGGAGTTAGGAGAGTGAATGGAGGGACAGCTTACTTCCTATTTTTGCAACATCCTCTTTTGGCTTCCAGTTTCGGCTCTCTTGAATCCCCCGTCATCTCTTGGGTCGCGAGGGGAATTCCACTTCTATCCTCCGAGTGTCCGCTCAGGCCTCACCTGCAGCAAGCCTGCTTAGCCGAAACACGGCCATATCGATGTCGCAAAAAGGGCGTACGTTGCCGAAACAACAACGCCTAGAGAAGGGAAAAAAGATACTCGTTAATTTTTTTTCGAAAACGTACAATGAGAGGAAAGGAGTTAGGAGAGTGAATGGAGGGACAGCTTACTTCCTATTTTTGCAACATCCTCGTTTGGCTTCCAGTTTCGGCTCTCTTGAATCCCCCGTCATCTCTTGGGTCGCGAGGGGAATTCAACTTCCTTCCTCCGAGTGTTCGCTCAGGCCTCACCTGCAGCAAGCCTGCTTAGCCGAAACACGGCCATATCGATGTCGCAAAAAGGGCGTACGTTGCCAAAATTCATTTAAAAAAATCCACGTAAACGTGTCTACCCTACTGTACAATAATTTCAATTATTTCGCAGCCTTCCTCTACGCAAAAAGTTAATTTGATTGGAACTGCCGCGATCCATATTCCGTGGCTTTTCTGATATCTCATTGTAAACCCCATCCATATGCCAACTTGAGTACTCTAACTGCATACGTCTACCTTGAGTCAAATTGATTCTTTTTGGCAAACAAATTTGAAAAGGACTATTTTCCGTCTAGTTGTTCCTTATTGGATTGAACTTAAAGATACCTCTCTACCTCTCTTAGTCATCAGCACTAACCTCTACCCAGTTTTACTGGGTAATACTCGGGCAAAGTTTTCCCCGCAATTTTGATTTGCCCGTTTGGCAACTTATCTTCTCCATTTTCTTTAACTGCTTTGCATGAGGTTTTGATTATTATTAAGTATCACATTTTTCTGATAGATAGTAGCAGTTGTCGAGAAAGAGACTAGTAAAAATTTCAGATATATTTCTGTTTCAGGCATGTTTTCTCGCCAAAAGCATTTTGCGTTTTTGTAGAGGTTGCTACGTTGTTTCAAACTCATCAAAATTTTAGAATAGGAAATAATTTTGATGTAGTAAATATGTAATGGCTGATTCTAAGCTAATGACTGATTCCAATCCTGATTAATTGTCTGATAGTTGCGACAATTTGATTCATGGAATTCTATCAAATCCATTGAGAGTTTTTTGAGATCACTCCCCCTACTGAAAAGAAGTTAAGAATAACAAGGCAATGTTACACCTGTTCTCTAAAAAGGAATGAAAGTACCAAAAGAGTGAGAGGAGAAACTAGACATTTTTGTCCTGATTGTGATATTGGACTGTGTCTTACTCCTTGTTTCAAAATATACCATACTAAAAGTGTCCTGGTATAAATGTAAGAAAGTTGTTTAGGATATTATGCTATTAATTCTGTTTACATAACAACTTTTGTACTCTCTAAATAACTTCCCTGCAAGTCATTTCCATAACTTAACTGTAAAACCCCTTTAATTGTATAATCTGTAAACACCAATTGTGCACTCAAAAAACACCAACATCGAGGCGAAATTTGTCTTAAGAGGCCAGTATGCAGGGGAATTTTTTTATTTCTCTTATAATATAAAATTATTCTCTACTTATTAATTTTTATTTTATTAAGTTTGTTTCTTTCGCAAAACAGTTATAGATATACAGTTTATCAAAAATTGAAATTAAAAATTGTGACTTTTTTTGCCATGTTTGCGAAAAGAATGAAATCGGGAAGAAACAAAAGTCTGTCTGTCATTTCATGGATTTCAGCGATATTTATTTCTTTGACTGCGTTATTGTTTTGCTTTCTTAACCCTCTCTACTACATTTCGTATTTCAATCTCTCTTCTCTCTGTTTCTCGCTTCTTAGTTTATCTTTTTTGTTTCTCTTTCCCTTTTCTCAACTTCATTTTCTTCATAGGTTAGCTTACTACCTAGTTGGAGCAACTTTTTTTGGCATACTCCCCTGTTATGCTTCTTGATGAGGTTTTTTTTTCTTGAAAGTCAGGCTAAATAAAAATTATTTTTCAAACGCCTGGTATGTGTTTGAAAGATTAAACCCCGAAGAAACTCAAAGTATTGGTTCCTTTGCGAAATTTGAGCCTTACGTGTACCTAGGGGTCTACAGTTATTATATGATACTGCTACGAATGGTTTCAGAATTTCTTTGACCGATATTTTCTCTTCAAAAGAAGTTGGTCTTCTATATTGAGAATCCCCCTGGACCAATCTCCTCCAAGTTTCTGCGACACTGCCAACGCCTTCTGTTTATTTTTTTAACATTTTCAAAATATGTTCGTCCTAAGTACAATTTATATAATTGACAACTATTTCAGGGGTTTTTTCGAAGTTTACTATAATTTTTCATGAGACTGAAGAACTGGGTCTGGATTTTTAAGCCGACAATAACAAGCACGTTCCATTCTAATCAAAGAAAAACCTTCGCGATCACTTATTGAAAAAATAAACTTAGCAAAAACTACATTGTAAATAGTTCTGCTCAAAAAACAATTATAAATTTTTCACATAAACTAAAACCTAATTCATTTTAAAAGTATTTCACATTGCAGCATTTAATAAGTTTTGCGTGACATGTAATTGTTTTGATTCGCAGTTTTCCATGATAAGAATTAGAATTTTGTACTCTTCTATATGTATTTGCAGCAAATATAATTATAATGTGAAGTTCAGTGGCTCTACAGGCCCAGGTACTATTCCCAGGATGGGCATGTTTGACTCAGCATTTTATCCCTTCGGTGAGTCGATAAAATGAGTACCAAGCCTACTTTGGAACCAAACACTAGGGGTTCCGCGTTAGGTCGACTACCTAGCCGGACTTTGCACCCTAGAGCCCCTGGTCAGGAAAACTGAGTCGGGCACAGTTAAGCATAGTTACAGCATAGCGCTCACGGGCTGTCGTGCCACAGGGTTTGGTTTTTATGATTATAATGTGCGAATAAAATGATTTTAAAAACATAAAACATTTTATCAACCGCTCCTATTAAAAGTGCAATGTAACGACATAAGCAAAAATCTGTGTTATGCGTTTATTTAGATTTCGAACTGAGAATCAATTACTGTATACTGTCTGACTACGGATTGTATGGAAAGACAAACATCCGTTTTAAAACCGGAAATGGACAAATCTATTATTTTTAGCGATGTCAGCTTTTGCAAAAGCAGAGACTCATTCAAATGAGCGGAATACACGCATAAAATTTTTAGTTTTCCCCCCTTATTCAGATGGATTCGTCTCATCTGGATGTTTGAAAATTCCATACAATCCGTGGTTGGACTATAGTATTTCTTGTCTCGTTCCTGTAAGCCTCGTTGGCTTTCTGACGGTTGCTTTAACTTTCGAAAAATTTAAAATGGCAATTCCACTTTTATTTACATTTAATTTTTTTTTTACTTTTATTTACATTATTTTACTTTGAAAGAAAGTGGTTTTCTGCTGGGTTATCCATCTCACAAAATTTAAAAGATGCTTTTAATTGCAATAAAAGTAGGTTGTTGGTGGATCTAAATAAATTATTAAATTGCAGTACGAACGTTTTGAGCGAAGTTGAGCGTTATCGACAAAATTTACAAAACCAAATCTTGGAAAGATAACTAATGGGAAATCATTATTTTTCGATTAATCTATAATGTACACTGATAATTCAGTTTAAAAATTAAAGATTAAACATGAAAAGTTGAAAGAAAAGTTTAACGTATCCGCTTCGACATCAGAAATAACATATTTAGTAGTTTAATTTCGCGTAAGGTATATTCTGGGTCTAACTCAATTTATTAAAGTAGATGTTTTTATTTGAAATTGTTTTTTTTTTCTTCTTAACATGAATAATAAGCTTTTACTTTCCTTCAACGATTACATCACATATCATTTAAAATCATTGCGAACAATCTCTTATTTTAGTTGGCTTTCTGACTAAATAAACAGAGCATTAGGTTACGCGCCATATGATTGCCACCTTTCCCTATTGCATATGATGTAATCTACAAAAGATGAATTTATTTCACATTTTTTGTTCAATATTTAGTTTTGAAACTATAACCTCTTACTTACCGATCTTTCTTAATCGTGGTCTTGGCCATTTCTCATAATGCAAACACTTTTGATCGCAGCGAAATTTCTTGCTGCTAAGAGATCCAAAATTTTGATGAAAGTGATACCTTTGCAGTCTTTCGTAATAATGGAAGTGTACTACACTGTGACGTCACGCATTGTTAAGATTTTAAAGCAAAATAGTAGTATTGTTGAAACACATTGTTACGGCTTTTGTTTGAACATAATGAAGAATTTTCAAATAATCGATGGTCTGAAGAGATGTTAGTTTGAGATAATATTGGTCTTATACACAATTTCATAACTGTCTGAATTTGAAGTATATTTGATTTCTAAATTTAAATCCAATTAACCAAGGTCAAATTTTGCAAACAAAAATGTATCACTTAGTCAGTGGCGTACATAGCACCCACCTCCCTCTCCTACGGAGGGAGGCGCTATATCTATGAGGGCACAAGCTGTGAAAAAATAACCCTATGTTAAAATTTTAAAAAAATCTTGTGAGTGGGAGGCACACTAAAAATCTAGCGGGGAGGGGGGGACACACACCGAATTTTATGTACGCTACTGTGCATTAGTACATGGAACACTTAAAAAGAGCAAAGCATGAAATCAAAAATAATTTTGATACAAAAATGAACATTTTAGGAAACATTGAAAACTTCTTAATGATGTTAGTTAATGAAACAACTTTTTTTCCAGAGTAGAGCATACAATACAAAAACGTACATTTTGATGATAAATCAAACCTGAACAAGATAGATATAAACTTAATGAGAAAAGTTTAAACTTTATTTTATACATAATTGGCTTTAGAAAACTATTTCCAACTGGTTTTGTTCGAACACATAATGGAACTCGATCAGGACACGAGACGTGCATTAAATCTTTCACAAATCTTCAGAAAATTCAGGCAACTGTTGTTGTCTTGTGCACGTCAGTCTGTCAATGTTAAGGAGTTCTCTGCTTCACTTTTCCAACTGTACCGTAGTTTGGTGTGAAGTCCAACTTCTACAGTACATAAGGACCCTTTACGGGATTGGCAACCATTCATAGCAAAA
This sequence comes from Uloborus diversus, assembly GCF_026930045.1. Taxonomy (NCBI): domain Eukaryota; kingdom Metazoa; phylum Arthropoda; class Arachnida; order Araneae; family Uloboridae; genus Uloborus; species Uloborus diversus. The sequence goes on along the minus strand of NC_072739.1, from coordinate 59,020,873 downwards.
CAACACAAGCACAGGAGAGAGAAATTGCATCCATGCCAGAGCTAGGATTCGAACCCGGGACCTCCTTATCGCTTTGCCTTCGAGAATAGGTGGCTAGCAGCAACTTTGGTGAAAAGTTAAGATGCCCATAACTTTTCTAACATTTTAGTAAGTCATCCAACCTTATTATGTGGAATTTCAATCACTAGTTTCACTTTCTGGGCCTTTGAGTATACTAAGAGAAGATATCTTTTTCCGGTAGCTCTATACCTTTCCTTTCAAGAGTTTCAAGCATATCACAAATACTTCAAATTCCTTCGTAAATTTGAAATTCATTCAATACGCTTGATATGTCAATTTTTCAAGTGATTACTTTCCTTATGCCAATCATCAAATTTTGGGTTTTGCTCTTACATCAAACTTGGTCAACCAAGACATCAACTTTGTATTTTTAAAAGAGTAATTATTTCATTTAATTTTGCATTAAAAAACGCTAACTTCATGAAAACAACTTTCCCAACATATTTTGTTCAAACACAAAGTAGAAAGAAATCGAACTTCACGTGTTGCCAATACAATGAATTAACTAAATAGAAAATACTAGCAAAAATTTAGTTATGGGAAATTTCAATTTTTGTGAACACTTGGTGTGGTTTAAAATCTTACCAAATTTGCGAGAATCATTTTGGGACACTTTCGAAAATACTATTCCTCCTTACTAATTTTTATTATAGAAATATTGTTGCCAGATGCTGAGATACTTTTGGTCAAAAAAAAAAAAAAAATGGCGCTAAACGGTTTCATCCGAAATGTTTCCAAAATAAGCAATAAAATTTGACGATTTTTTGAAATCGTGCAAAAAGAAAAATTAATAGAAGTTTTTGTGCGGTTTATGGATTTGTCTAATTTAGTTGTTGAATTATTTTACACAGTATTTTTTTTTTAAGTATCTTTGATTGGCGATATTTTGTTTATATGGTGAAAGCTGAGAAACATTATTTCGTAGTCTTTGGGCTCAAAACCAGCGACAGTGGGAAAAACTGCCAAATGCATCAGCTACTGAAATCTTTCTGAAAAAATTCTGGCGATATTTCTGCTGTTTGTTGGATATAGTGAGCAAGTGTCCAATCAGCATAAATAATAATAATAAACCATTAATTACATAAGTTCCATTTAAAAGTAAAATGATCAGCCAAATCTATTTATTTTTAGCCAATCTTGTGGAAAAACGTTACTTTAAGATTTGACTTGAGAAAAGCCTCAAAAAGTCAGACGAAATGCAAAATTTTTCAACAATACAACAATTTTTGGGAGTTGAGAAGACACACTAAATAATGACTTGGGTTGATGAAAGCCTTCGAACAGGGAACAAAAAGCTCATAACTCGTTTTTTATACAACTTAGAAACTTCGAGAACAGATGCTATCTTCAGCAGAAAAATTCGCGCTTTCGATGGGCATATAATGGTAATATGAGCACGTTTTTTTCCACCCACATATTGTGGCATTTATGCGAAAATTGGGACTAAAATTGGAATAAAAAGGGAACTATCAATCGGATTTTTTTCGAACTGGTCTATAAACCTTCCCAGTACCAAACTGAACAAACGGTGAAAGTTTCAGCCAAATCTGCCGGGTAGTTTCTGAGATCTTAGGGAACAAACTTACCAAACTCCATTTTTATATATTAAGATGTATTTACATCATAAAGCTCATAATTTTCTTAACCTTTAAAAAAAAATTTTTGAAGAAGCGATTAAAGGCTATTAAAGGCTACAGTTATTTCAAGGCTTAACTCGATAAGAGTTTCTAATCAGGCTGTTTCATTTCAGTTAAATTTGTAGTATGAAAACAAACAACAAAATATTAAGTTTTAAAACAAAACACATGAATACAAATTGAGAAAGATTTTTATTTCTTACGAATTAAAATCAATTTAAAATTATGTTAACGAAAAAAGTTGAAAATTTAAACCTTTGCATGTTCAAAATTAAATAAATAAATAAACTAATTAAAATGTAAACGATCATAATATGTTTAATATGGATTAAAATCATCATTACTGCAACATTTTTAAACACGATTAATGCAACCTGAAACTCTTAGCACGCTTTAAAAAAGTCGCTAAATTAGTCAAATGTTGCCGAAAACAATGCTGCTGAAATCTGAGGTTTAATGTTTAAATTTTAAGCAAAACAAGTCATTCAATTAGACTAAAAGTCCCATTAAAATGAAAATTAATCTTCCTAGTAAAACAGCAAGTTATTAACTAATATTAAAACTGCCAATAAAATGAAAAATGATCCTTCAAATAATTAAATCAAGCAATTTAAGAATTAAGTAATCCGTCAAATTAAAATGTAAAAAACCTTTACACGAAAAGTTCTAGTAGAATGTAAAAAAATCGCAAATAAGGAAAGCTTTAAAAGTTACGGTAACGTGGTCGAAGTGAGATTTCAAACATTTTGTCGCCACAGCTGTCATAAAAGTTTTATTGAAATGTAAAAATTCCGCCCAGTAAAAAAATAGGTAATAAAACCTATAAGAATTCCATTCAAAGGGATGGGTTATGGTAACGCGGTCGTGGCAGGATTGGTGGTAAATAATAAAACGTTTGTCAGTTGTCTAATATAGCTTTTTCTGGCGGATTATTTTACGTTTTAATGGACAGACTTTCATTCTCATGGCTCGTTTTATTTACTATGGGGTAAGGGGAGAGGATTGTTTTGACTTTGAAGGAAACTTTTAATGGTTATGGTTAAGTTAATTAATTTTCTGACGCATTATTATTTTTAATGGAATTTTAGGTACGACTGTGGCTGTAAGATATTTGAAAATTCGCTACGACGAAGTTACCAAGAAGCGATAAATAATTGAATCCTGAAATGAGAACAGCTTTAAGTAAAAGATAAAATTGTTTTTCTTGAAGAACAGCACTGGTACGGTGTTCCAGCTTCAATTCACCCTTTGCTACACATTAGTTAAGTATACCAATAGAATTTTACTTTAAAGATTGGAAAAAAAACGTCGCTTTTTGCAGCATGAATAATGTGTTAACTACACCATAATTAATATGAACTTTTCATTGCTTTAGCTCCCCAGAAGAATGTTAGTGTGGTTAATGTAACACTCTCTTTCCTTCCAAAAAGAAATAATGGCTATGAAACTGTCGAAATCCGAGGGGGGAAATTGAATTTTTGACATCTTGAATTCAAATTATGTTTTTCGGAATTACGAGTGTGTTGTGTGTGTGTGTGTGTGTTTTGTTTTTGCGTGAGTAGAGCATAGACGCCACCGCCCTGCGTTCGTGGAGGCCGGTAGACGGTGAAGTTCGCAGAGTTCAGTTTTATGCTTTGAACGCAAACGATTTGTAACCATGGCGACGAAAGTTTGTCCTCCTGATAAATTTTCAAACAACGGGCAAAACTTATTCTCATTGCGATGGTAATCTGAAAAATCAGAGCAACATCGACTTTGGTCAAGTGAAGGTAATGTGCAATTCGTGATTGCGTAGTAAAAAATTGAAGGGTGACATTTCTAAGAAGTGTGGGATAATGGGGGAAAACGCAGATCATATTTGGATTCAAGGGGATATTTTACATAAGAATCAGCAAGAATTATTACAGAAGCATTTTAAAGGGGCTTTTTTGTTTCACAGCGTTCTCCCGGTTGCAAAATTTTCTTCAAGAGCCTGCGACGTAAATCAAAATTACTCTGCTAGGTAAATAAAATCTAAATCGACCCAGAAAAATACTTAATGTTAGGATGATAATGCAAATATTACATGCTACTTGCATTTTATATCTTAGAAATACGGTACAAATCTTCCATAGCTAAAAAGCAAGCCAGCCTTTTTTTTTTTTACTTTCAGTCGACTTTTTTGCGTTGACCCTTAGGCTTTTTTCTCCCCCATTTATAAAATAGTCTGGTTACTTTCTCAGTAATCTACGACACACGTCATAGGGTCGCGCTGTTTCTGCTACCGGGAAGGTAATTATAGAGATATTCTAATAAGTAGGTTTCTTGGCAGTTTTCTAAGTTTTCTTGTGCCAAAAAACCCAATAGAACTAAAGAACCAAGTTTTCGCCAAATGTTTTGACGCCAAAGACTTTGTATTTCAGTCTCGTTAATTTTGTCACACAAAAACGATTTTGCCAAAACTTGATGATCGCGATTAGGGATTGCAATACCGGACCAAAAATTCAATACCGGTATTCGGTATTTTTAAAACGTGATACCGGAATAGTAAGATTAATGCTGGTATTTGAAATTTTCCAAAAAATGCTTGAAAGCATATCGGTTCGTTGCCACATTTCATAATTTTGTGCAAAAATTGCATTATTTATGAAAACGTATTAGGAACAAATATAAAATGAAGGAACAAATGTCATAACAAAAAATCAATAATACTAAAAAAAACATAATGGATCTATTGAATAATTGTCTCTAAGCCTAGAACTCATCTAGAGCTCAACTTTCCTACAGTTGAAAATACTCTTTCTGAATTCACTTAGGGTCGGTGGTACTGTTAACAATGCGCGTTACGACTCATTGTCTAGAAGTCCTTCATCTTTAACTAATTCGGTCTCTTGCTTGTTATTTTCGGAAAAATCCCTTTGTGTGTGTGTATTTCTTGTATTGTGTACTATTATTATAATCTTTTAAAGATGTATAGCTAGTCTTAATTTCTTTCCGAGAGGCGATAGTTTTCCAATATTAACATAATTTTATCTTGAGCAGGCGAGATTTGATTTTTATTATTAGCCCTTTGGTTTGAAAGTTACGATAATCTTGACTCAATTTCATCTTGTTAGTTTCTCATATTCGTTTTCGCGTTCTTTTCAAAATTCTTTACAATTATAATGACGTAAATATCTGAAAATATGTTTCAAATGAGTATGCTTAACCTCTATGCAAATTTTCAAGGCACTATATAATTTCTAAATGTTATCTTGCCAAGTATAAAGCGAGATATGACAACAAAACAATACCGGGAAAATAAATTACCATTTGTTTTACTAACACAGGAAAAAGTTTTTTACCAATATTCAGTACAGTTAAGACAAATATTTAAAGAAAATATCATGAAGTATTACTACAATTGACGGTTGGAATAACTTATTCATAGAGACAAATGCATTCCAAATTACACTCGAAATTAACTTTCCATAAAGGGAAAGTGAGTGATCAGGGAAATAGAAAAAAATAAAACATGATGTACAAAAACGCACAAAAATGAGATTCAATCTATTTAGAAATGAAAGTATCATTTTGCAATCTTTCCGCTATTTTTGTTTAATAATATTCTAATAGCTCGTGCTTTTGAAGCCAAGTTTTGACATAAATAGATTGATATGATAGTTCTGTGTATCGCGGGGAAAAAATGTTCGAGTAAAATATAAGTAGATTTTTTACAAGCTAACTTGAATTTTTTTTTAATTTAAACTATTTATTATATTAAATACCGAAAATACTGGAATTTTACCGCAGGAAATACCATTATAACAAAATTGCAAAATTGCTCGAAATACCGGTATTCGGTATACCGGTATTGCAATCCCTAATCGCGATAATCAAAATATCCAAAGCATTGTCGTGATGAGCAACATGACAATGTGTAAAATAGCTGTTGTATCCTTCAACTTCAAATGGACATTTCAATGGAACATTTCATGATAAGTAATAACTGGTTTTTTGATATGTATTGTTTTAGATTTTAAAGTTTAAATTTACTTCTTTGGCTGATCGCTTTTCAATTCGACGTAACTTTTAGTCTTATTTAAAGACTAATTTTCCTTTTTTTTTTTTTGAAAAAAAAACTATCGTCAAAGAAATTGTGAAAGGATGTCTGTGGCAAACCGGCGTCCACATGGGACTCCATAGCATTGAGAAGGAATAGATGGAGAGAATGCAATCCTACTATTCCGATACGGCAACATTACCATGTGACATGGGCAGCAATATCGAGTTGACCGCAACTGCTGAAGAAGTTTTCATTAGCTAAAACCATGAATGGGCCGTGGTAGCCCGATCGGTAGAGTGTCGGATTCGGGACCGGAGGATCCTGAGTTCGAACCTCGATGGTCGAAGATCCACCGTCGTCATTAAAGGAGACTGGGAGACGTTAAATATGCTCGTGGTCTCAATGTCCTCCAAGTGAAACGATACCTCTGGGGGTGCTAGCACCAGGTAGCTATTAGCTCCTGGTTTAGTTCTAAATTCTCATTAACTGTTCTATCCGGTAATGGTGCTGCAATCTATCGGTATAAAAAATAATGGAGGCAAGGCACTTAGTATGCAGTCCTCGACATAAATACAGTTGTAGTCAGTTGTGACTCGGAATCGAAAGCCATGAATGATAAAAAACATTTAACTGTAGAAGGGAAAAATTAGATTTATAGCATTAGTACAGTATTGTAGTATTATAAACTGAAAAACAAAGATACACCAGAAGGTCCAGTAACTTTTCACAGGTATGAACGAATGTTTTTTTACTTCTAAATAAAAAAAAGAAAACTTATCTATGCATTCAACGAGTACATATCCCACAGTTGTCTATAATTTTTAAGTTTTTGTACTGATTTTACCTATAAATGTAATAAAACATTGTATATCGTGAATGCAAATAACATTTTAGTTCCATACAAACACTTTCTACTTAACTATTAATTAATTTAACGGCTCTCAAGTATTTTGTGTACATATGCTTTGTTGGCGAGTAGCTTCTGTCCAAGTTCCTGTGAACAGTTGATGCGTTTAAAACAAGTTTTAGATTTGATTGAATTTAAACATTAGTATGCCTGCGTATGAAATAATTTCAAAATATTGATTACAAGACATAAGAATCCATAAATTTTCAGTCAATAACAGAACATTTTAAACATATATTTCTATATACCCGTCATTACAAGGAATAAACATCAAAACAAATGAAAAATGCAGTTACATTATATTTTAAAGTCCGGGAAGAAGGGGAGAAGGGGAGTCCAATTACTTAAATCTGGAAAAAGGTTCGCGGTGTTGCCTATGCCTGTAACAATAATCAGAAACGATACCTTTTAGAACTTATCTTTCAGCATTGCTCAAAACTCTGTTAATCTTCTAATAATTCTTATAGGGAAAGTTTCAGTACTACTTCTTAAAGAAACATACACACGCGCTCAATTTAACTATAACGATGAACAACAATAAAAACTCATCACAATAATTCAGGCTGAAAACTTTCGCTTACTCACAACACAATTGGTCGATCTAATGTTCTCAGAAAAACAACATACTCTTATTTATTCAAAACATGTTTTCAAAACATAATAAAAATAAATTTACGCAGACGATAAATTAAAAAATTGGGCAGTTGAATAATTCTACTTTGTTTTCTTCTTGCTTGGCTTTAATCTTTTTTAATAATATTGCTTCTTGGAAGCAGACGATATTTTTTCACAATTCATATTCATTTGAACTGAACAGAGACGGGCAGACTTTACCAAAATAAAGAGATACTTTTAATTTTCGCAAAGTGTCTCGAGCCACCAGAAAATGTTTAGAAAAATTATATATAAATTAGTAATGCTAATAACTCTTGCATATTTATTTACGTAGATAGTTAAAACAGGAAGAAAGACACATTCTAAAAACCTTCTGATAAGCAATCAACGTTTAAGAGTCGAAATTCAAAATAATAAAATCAACAAACCAATAAATCTTTACATTATGTGCTGAAACACAATTCAAAATACAATTCATCCGAAATCAGTCCTTATTAAAAGATTTACACTGCATATTATTTGCTACTTTGGTAAGCTTGTGTACAACTACTGATTGCTAGTTTTGCGTGTTCGGAATCGGAGTCGGCTCTAAAATTCCCGGATTTGGAGTCAGACTGAGTTTGAAGCAAAGTGGTCGGAGCCAGAGTTTGAAGGTTTTGAAACTCCCGAGTTGAATTCGGAGTCGGATTGTTATTGGAATGAAAGAGTCGGAGTCAAAAAAGGCTCTAAAATTCCCTGAGTTGGAGTCGGTTCTTTTTCTTTCGACTCCGCAACCCTAATTTGCTGCAGGACTGCGGAGTCGTAGTCGGAGCCGGACTAATTTTGGAGTTAAAGAGTCGGAGTCAGCGATCAAAGGTTTCGAAACTCCAAGTCAAAGTCTGAGTCGGACTGCTTTTTGCGTAAAGGATTCGGAGTCGGAGTTGGAGGCTCTAAAATTCCCTGAGTCGGAGTCGGTCATTTTTTTCCGACTCCACAACCCTAATTCGTAGCAGGGCTGCAGAGTCGGACTGATTTTTAAGTAAAATAGTAGGATTCGAATGCTCTAAATTCTCGGTGTTGGTCATTTTATTTCCAACTCCGCATCCCTAATTAGTAGCAGGGCTGCGGAGTCGGACTCTGAGCCGGACTGATTTTGATGCAAAGAGTCACGGCTTTTAAACTCCGAGTTGAAATCATTGTCGGACTGTGTTTTGGGTAAAGGAGTTGGAGCCAGAGTCTGTTATTTTTTCTACAACTCTTCATCTCTGATTTGTAGCCCCGACATCATAGCGCCGTCGCATGAAAAATGTTTAAAGCCAAAAGAGCGATTGCGTGCCAAAACGCGACAACTTCCCAGCCAAACTAGTCACCTGACCTGGAAAACATCGGGTGCCAAGGTTATCTCATTGAGACATTTGCTGTTACTCCCTCCATTAGTATTCCTTCTCAATGCTCCATAGCACCTACAGCTTTGAAATTTGGTGCAAAACTACTTCGAGTTCTAAAAGTTTGCACATTGAAGTTTTTTTCTTTGAAATTAACCATTTTAGCTAAATTTCACATAAATTACCTATAAAATGGATTAAAGATTTTCCACAACCTTTAACATTCTATGTATCTCCAAAAAGGAGTGGGTATTTGTGAGAAACTGTGGTCTTATTTGGATTCAGGAGGTCATTTTACGTAAGAATTTGCAAGAATGGCGTCCAGAGGTTTGATGTAAATGAACTTTTTGACTAAGATTTTTTTTTCTATTTCCAATTGCTGCTTGATTAAGTCCTGTAATTAATTTCCCTTCATTCATTAAATTTTCTTACTCTTTTGCTATACAGTAATTTTTTGGATTGGTAAAAACCGTCTTTGGGATCAAAAAATTTGGTGACAATTGGTAAAATTGACAGGAAAATAATTTTTTGAAATCTCCCAAAATAAGTTTTTCCTCCATACATTTTATTAATTGTTTTATTCAAGCATAAATTATCGACATCGAAAACAACGTCAAACACAAAACATCAATGTTTTACGAATATCGTCCTAAAAATATTGATGTTTGCAAACAATCCACATCGATGTCGCACCCCGATTTTTAAGTTAAAGTTAAAAAAGTTTTTTCATCTTTTTCACATGTAAACTTATTTTGCACTTAAAAATTAATTATGAAAGGTTATCAATATTGATCACTTTTTTTAATGAAAAAAGAAAAATCTTAAACATTATTTTATTTAGCACAAACACTGGCGCAGCCAGAAAAACCTTCCGGGGGGTGTTTTTTGATCAAAAATACTTTCTGGAGTGGGGTTTGTTGATCAAAAATAATTTCTTAAATTGGGTTTCTTGATCAAAAATACTTTCTGGAGTAGAGTTTCTTGATCAAAAATAATTTCTTAAGTGAGGTTTCTTGATCAAAAATACTTTCTGGAGTTGGATTTCTTGATAAAAAATAATTTCTAAAGTTGGGTTTCTTGATCAAAAATACTATCTGGTGTTGGGTTTCTTGATCAAAAATAATTTCTTAAGTGGGGTTTCTTGATCAAAAATACTTTCTGGAGTGGGTTTTCTTGATCAAAACAATCCTTTCATGTGGTTAAACTGTTCAACCTGAAACTCTTGAACATTACATATTCAACTGTCCTCTAACCAACTCTTCCCATTGCACTTACAATTACAACTTTTCTTTTTCCAAAAATATTGCACATATTCTATCTCATCCAGTAACACGCAAGAATGTCCATATAATAATGTCGCTACTCATATCTCAAGCAGGTGACTTTAAATATCCAGTCTAAAAACTTTCAAAATTGTCTTTTACATTGTATTTACCAGCCATCCCAGTCTTATTTAGCTTCTTCACTTGTATATTTTGTTATTTTTACTGTTTATGATTTTATATTGATTTCTGTAAATATGAAAATTATTCCAGCGAGTGTCGCTCGTGAACTGTTCTGTTCCCCCCAGTCACCACATCTGGTTAAACCCTCACCGGGGTTGGTACGGTGGTCCGGTGGTGAATGGTAGGGTTTAAATAAAATAATAAATGAAAAAATAAATGGTTAAACTGTATGCGTATGTATTAGAATACGCATTTATGTAAACCAATGCCTCTGGGGGGTGTTTTAACCCCCAAAACCCCTCCTTCGCTGCGCCACTGAGCACAAATTTTCAGATGTTTTGTGATAATTAACCACAACAACCAAGATCGTCATTGCAAACATTTTCTCGTGACATTTTTCGCGTTTTATTGCACAAATGTTTTTTAGATAATAAAGAAAAAATATCGGTGGCATTTTTTTTCTCGCCAAAACAGAGAGATAAAAAAGAATAATTCCACCCAACCTTAAAAATTCAGAAAAGAGAGTTGGAGCAAAGACTGGCAGATAACATAAACAGGAATCCCAAGAGGTTTTTTGCATACGCTAATTCGGGGAAAGTTCGAAATAGTCATATTGGGCCACTGGTTGATGAGCACGGAATTTTAATTCAAGACGATAGTGATATTGCTAATGTTCTTAATAACTTTTTTCCGAGTGTTTTTAACGATAACTGTATCTCAACAGTTGACACCAACAAGACACAAGCTATAGTACAGCTTGAGGACTTTGTATTTTAAAGGGATGACGTTTTACTTCATTTGAAAAAAATTAAAGAGACTAAGGCTCCGGGGCCAGATGATATTTATCCAAAAATTTTAGTTGAATGTGCAGAGGAATTAGCAGATGTAATCGCAAACATTTTCAATGCTTCTTATAATTCGGGGACAGTGCCAGAGGACTGGAAACTGGCTAACATTACACCGCTCTTCAAGAAAGGGTCTAAAGGGAGTGCGGGAAATTATAGACCTGTGAGTCTAACTTCGGTGGTTTGCAAAATTTTTGAAACATTGATGAAAATTAAGATAGTAAATTTTCTAGAGACTAATAACCTATTGACTAGTTTTCAGTACGGTTTCAGGAAAGGTAAATCTTGTGCAACTAATTTATTACATTTCTATGACAAAGTTACCATGGCTTTGGACAATAAGAAGCCTGTAGATGTTGTTTACATTGATTTTCAAAAAGCTTTCGATAAGGTACCGCATGTTGCTCTACTTAGCAAATTAGCTGATATAGGAATAGGAGGGAAAACTTTCATTTGGGTAAAAAACTGGCTGACCGGAAGGAAACAAAGAGTAGTTGTAAGAGGAAATTATTCTAATTGGAGTGAGGTCTTAAGCGGGGTTCCTCAAGGATCAGTGTTAGGGCCTGTTTTGTTCATTGTCTTTATGAACGATATTCACAAAAATATTTTTGGGAACATGAATTGTTTTGCTGATGATGTCAAAGTTATGGGGACTGTAGAAAATGATGAACAAGCAAATCAGCTGCAAGAGGATCTAGATCATATTACGGAGTGGGCTGATAAATGGGGTATGGCTGTTAATGTTGAGAAATGTCAAGTGCTACATTTAGGGCATGGAAACAAGTGTACAAGTTATTATTTGCAAGGTTCAGTCATTAGTCAGGCAGACAAAGTTACTGATCTGGGGGTCTTAATAAGTCAGGATTTAAAGTTTAGCCAACAGTGCAGCATTGCTAGCAACAAAGCCTATAAGATGCTTGGGTTTATCAATAGATTTATTTCAAATAAATCTAAAGAAGTTCTTCTGCCCTTATATAGAAGTTTGGTAAGACCCCATTTGGAGTATGCTGTTCAGTTTTGGTCTCCTTATCTTAAGAAAGACATTAATGTATTGGAAAGGGCTCAAAGGCGGGCTACAAGGCTAATAAGTGGACTTTCCCACTTAGATTATGATTCCAGGCTTAGAAGGCTAAAAATGTACAGTCTTGAGCAAAGAAGAGACCGAGGGGACATGATTCAGTTTAAATTTATTAAAACGGAAGATGTTACGGGGCTAAAGTTTAGCACTGAAAACAGGACAAGGGGTCATTGTTTTAAGCTATTTAAATCTCAGGCTAACTCGGATATTAGGAAAAATTATTATTTTAGCAGGGTAGTGGAACCTTGGAACAGCTTACCGGAAGAGGTGGTAATGAGCAAAGGAGTAGACAGTTTTAAGAGGGCCATTGATCTTCACTGGGGATTGTAAATTGACTAGGACCAGTCTGGCTGGACCCAGAGCCTGTTGCTGGTCGTCACTTTTGTATTTGTATTTGTATTTGTATTATACTTTTCTGTCATGTAAAATATTCTGTACTTATCATATAACTAAGAAATACGTAAATTCATAAAGTTCATAAGTAAAAAAGTTCATAGAACGCCTAAATCTTAGTGGTAATGTGCTTAAATAGGATCAAGGCTCAAAGATTCCTCCTTCTGCAGGAGCAACTCCTGCATCCAAAAATTTTTCCTTCGTTGGCATACGCCCCTTGGAGACCGGCATGGACCCCTGGGGAACCTGGGGTGCTTTGTGAACCACTGGTCTATGTGAGTGTCTATTGCTTTTTCGGTTTCCATAGTTTGAAATATTACGTTGCATTCAACTTCAGTAAATCTGGTAGTAATTTCTATTAAATATGGTTTTTATAAAACAGATGACGTAAATTTCCCTAACTTAAAAACAAATTCATAACTTAAGAAAACCGCAATAACAATTTTGCTTTGAAAACGAACTGAAAGATGAATAATATAAACATTACATGGCGCGTAGCAAAATGCTTGATAGCTCTCGCGAGTGGAATCGCGGCTCATAAAGCAAGAAAATTTAGACTGAAAAGGCTTTTCTGTATAAAATTTATATTTCTCGAGATAAAGTATTTCTGACTTACAACCACACTATTCATTCGTCGAAAAGAGGGCTTGTTATGTTGACTTTGTAAAACTTCTAAAATATCGTTTCATGACGCAGGAAAATTCTCTTCATGCAAGCAGCTACAAAATTTTTACAAAAATGATCCGTAATTTAATCTTTCGTAATAATGTAAAGAGGGTGATGACGTCAATCATTGTTAAGATATTAGTTTGAATTGTTGGAAAGTTTTAATTTCTTCGTAACACAGATTTTTCTAGCATGTATTGTTGCTTTCCTCTACCGGATGATTCTATAGGCAAGTGTGCAGCAATTGAAATAAATTTTCCCCTATACACAAATTACACTGATAAACAAGCCATAGATATCTGATGTGGTGTTTACTTTTTCTATTGCAGTTTTTCATGCTGATTACAAATCTGAAAACCATTTTACACTATCACGTCAGCTTTTCAAGATATCAACAAAAACATATATTTTTTAATCCTCTTTCGTTGGATTTTTTTTTCTTCCGTTTTTATTTTTTAATGGAACGCCGAATCTTCCCCTGGATTGTGAGTAGTTCAGGGTCCTCCAAAATTTTAATATCCCAATGAAAATATATAAGCTACAATATTGTTTAAAATTGTTTAGTCTCCCTTCAATTACTATGCCTCCACTTCATATAAGGTTGGGGCCAATGAATAATTTCAAGAAGGCATTAGACAACAACTCAAACGCTTTTCGGCACCTATTCTACAAGGTTCTAGAGTTGAGTTATGCGAAAGTGAAAGAAGGTGTGTGTTCATGGGTTCACAAATAAGGCAGACCATTGACCATTCAGCACTACTGAAAAAAAATGCATGTTTGGCGTTCAAGTCAGTAGTCACACAAAATTCCCTTTAAATTTACTGCAGGTATCATTGCAATTACTTAATAATCTTCAAAACACATTCCTCCTACATTGATACACTTAGTTCGGCGCGTCTGTCACTCGTCAAAAGACCGCTGGAAATCGGTTTCCGGAATACTGTTGAGAACCTTTGTCGTCACCTATTAACCGCCTCGATGGAGTCGAACCGATGTCATTTGGGGCACCACAAGTTTGTTGTGCTTACTGTCCTAAAATTTCTAAATCGGGCCCTGGATGGAGTCACGCTATCAGGGTCGATGGAATGCAACAATGTTGGCTGACTACTGCTGGATGCTTCGGCGCAACTTGCCAAATGCACAGCACAAACGAAAGTCTACAACCATGAAATTCCAACCAAGCTAACTTTATGTTATACCTATGTGTTTATGTGTGTATTATACCTTAAACTATATAATGTTGTATAGTTTAAGTTAATTAGTACTTCATTCAGCAATATATGCTCTACTGTTACTTATCTGCGCGTTGTTTGCTTGATACAATGTTAGACATATATAAATTGTTAAGGTTGGATATCTCAAAAACGGAGGGTGGTAGAGACAAACGATTTGCATATTTGTAATCAGCATTTCTAGATTGTCTTAAAACAAGTGTTGGATACCAAGATATCCGCTGAAACTTTCTTTCTTTTTTTTTTTTTTTTTGTTTATCAGTGTTATTTAGGGCAAAAAGTTAATTATTTGATGGCCTAGCGGTTTTATTTACGTAATTAGTTAACTTGGAAAAATCTAACATCTTTGCTTGGTTGTTTTATTTTAAAGGAAGTCTCGTGCAAGAAACCCTCCTTATTTTTTCCTTTTAATTTTTCCTTTTGAGATATTTAGGGATTTCATGTCGGTGAAACGACGGGAGCTAGGGAAAAATGTGAAAATGAAATTTCGAGTCGGCAAAACGGCTAAAAATATTTTTCCTCTTTTTAAGTCCTGTGTGTCTTATTTTACCCTTTTTCTTTTAACGGATAAATCTTTACTAATATTATAAAGAGACAGGACGAATTTTTGCGTGTTTATATGTTCGAGGTAATCTCCGGAACCACTGCACCTATTTGAAAAATTCTTTCACTGTATGAAAGGTGCCTTCTCACTGAGTAACATAGGCTATAATTCGAAAAAAAATCCAATAAATAGTTCTTTTTTTATTCCAATTTAGGCGCAAATTTCACGTAAATTGCCTATTATTGGCTATTAAAGGTGTGAAAAATTACTTGCACATATTAATATTATATAACGTTGAAAAGGGTTGAATTTTCTGCGTTCTAAGCAATTTGTTTCGATGCTCTAACTTCATTACGACGGGAGTAATTTGCGTTTTTAGCTCGAACGTTTTTAGGCTTAGCTGAAATTTAGGCACTACTTTCTTCATTAAATCTATCAATAAAAAGTGAAGGAATTGTCCCACAGTTTTCTTTTTGACACCATTGAAAAAAACGACATTTTTTACTCCAGAAATATCTCGACTTATGGTCGAAAAAATTAGCTTCTATCTTCAAAGGAAAAAAAGTTGCAAGCGTATTTAAATCAATTTCGAAATATGTCATTTTGATTCAGGTTGTCAACTATTTTATTTTCTCGTTTCCACGGTTACGCTTTTTGAATACATTTTGAATTCATTTCATGTTTCCATGGCTACGCTTTCAAAATCCATCTTTCGCATTTTAATTTCTTAAAAGTATTTTAATATCTGTCGTCAATGTTTGGAAGGGTAATTTTGTATGGTGTTTTTTTTTTTCCTTTTATTTAAGTCTGATTGTTGAATATATGTCACTCGACACAATTTTTAATCTCAAGGTAGACCGGGCAAAGCCGGGAAACGCAGCTCTTAATATTTAAATATGTGAAAGCTATAGTCTAACCACGGATTGCATGGAATTTTCAAACGTCCAGATAAGACGAATCTATGTGAATAAGGGGGGGG
This sequence comes from Uloborus diversus, assembly GCF_026930045.1. NCBI lineage: Eukaryota > Metazoa > Arthropoda > Arachnida > Araneae > Uloboridae > Uloborus > Uloborus diversus. Next base: position 59,005,084 of record NC_072739.1, on the reverse strand, counting down.
GGAGTAAAAATTTGATTCGCGTATTCCACTCATTTGAATGAGACACTGCTTCTGCAAAAGCTGACATCGGTAAAAAAAAAACCATAGATTTGTCCATTTCCAGCTGTAAAACGGATGTTTGTCTTTCCATACACTCCGTGGTCAGACAGTATTGTTAATGTGATCATATACCTTTTTGTTTGTTTGGCGGAACATTTATTATTGCCAAAGAAAAAACATCCGCTTCACTCGCAAAAGGAGTGGTCGCTTGGCGCGTTAGGCCCTGGCTGTTCAGTCTAGGATTATTGTTTTAAGGCAACCGTTAATGAAATTCATTGTTTTGGTGATTTGTTTTGAAATAAAAGAAACTTTTGATTTGTGTTTACCCGAGTGAAATGTACGACATTTTCTTTTTTTTTTAACGATGATTTTTGAATGGTCCACGGCATGCTTTTCTTTTTTTTTTTTTTTTTTCGTTAGACGGATAGATTATGATAGCGTGGTTGTTGGGCAAGTTTGGCGATAAACAATAGAGTTTTGGAACTATTTTTACATTTGAAAGATATTATTTGATGTCTTTTTTGTTTATTTGGCGAAATATTTTATATTGCAGTAGAAACCGCTTCACTCGCTAAATAGAGTTTTAAAGCAAATGTAAATCTAATTTAATCACTTGACGAAAAGTTTTAAATTCCAAAAAAACTTAAATAGTTTTTTTTTTTTTGAAAAGGTGTGTTTGCATTTTATACAAAGAAAAATGATCATTTCACATCAGAGGGGGAGGGGGCGTCAATTTTTTTATTCAACGGAATTCCATTAAATTTTTAGCACAGGCATCACTATGCGGGTACTGCTAGTATATCATATTTTCAGACAGACAAGTAAATATTCGAACGATTTAACTATATACATCTTTAGTTGCCTTTTTTTAGTACTACGGTGGTGTTAATGAAAAATCGGTGGCACGGTTGCCAGGTTTTGAAACAATAAAATACTAAACTACGTCTAAGAAAATGCTACTAAATACAGTAGACCCCCCCTTTTACGCATGTTTATTTTACGTGGATTTGATTATACACGGTTTAAGATTTGACACCTTTATTTTATTTTACGTGGATGAGTTTTGATTTTAAGCGTATGCGACAGAGCAAACAGATACAATTTTTTCCTCTTTCAAAATCGGAACTCCTGAGATAGCCGATAACGTATGTAATAAGCTGTATTTCGGCATGCTAATAAGACAGTTTGGGTAACCTGAGACATTTTCTGCGATTGCTCCCAGAAGTCTTTCCAGAGGTAAAGTTATTTAACTCACACAATTCAGAGCTTACTGAGATAAGAGCTTTTAAAAGTGACAAAGGAGAATGCAATCAACGAGGATACCAACATCGATGACACGCATCCAAAGGTCTTTCCCATTGAAAATTTGGAGCCATTTCTGTAAGATGGCAAATGATTTTTTTTTTTTTTGTAAGAGAAGAAAGATCTCATAATGGAAATAACGCGAGTGATTTATAAACACTAAGTTAGTTTCCGTTTTCTTTATGCTCGTTGCGCATATGTATAAGTACACATTAAATGTATTATATGTATATTTATCTATCCCTAAAATGAAGTATTTGTTTTCATCTATGGAACCTAACCCCTATTTTAACACTAATATTAAGTGTTAATTTACGTGGCATTTCCATGAAACGTAACCTCAGCGTAAAACGAGGGTCTACTGTAATACTGTAAAATATTGCACCGTCTAGAGGAACCAAATAGAGTTAAAAGTATTAGGACTCTGAGAAGTTCATTAACGATTTGTGATTGTATTTACATTATATAAGACTGTAAAATCATCAAATATGTATCTAAATATCTTTCTAATCTTACTACTATTATATATGCGAAAGTTTGTATGGATGTATGTTACTCTTTCACGCAAAAACTACTGAACGGATTTTGATGAAACTTTACAATAATATAGCTTATGCATCAGAATAACACATAGGGCAGTTTTCGTCCCGTTATGGGGGGCAAAACCCCCTTAGGGGAGCAATAAAATACAATTTTCGTATAAATTCTCTAATATAGGGATGAAAAAATACTTGCACATATTTACATTATATGTCTATCGAAAGCTCTGATTTTTCTGCTGAAGATGGCACTTATTCGAAATTTCTAAGTAGAATAAAAAACGAGTTATGAGCTTTTTAGTTCCATGTTCGAAGGCTTTCCTAAACTCAATACAGTATTTAGTGTATCATCTCAACTCCCTGTCGATAGCGACAATTGTTGTATTGTTGACTATCTTTGCTTTTCGTGACTATTCAAGGCTTTTCTCGAGTCAAATCTTGAAGTAAGATTTTTGCACAAGATTGGCAAATGATATATGATTTGGCTGATCATTTTCCATACAAACGGAACTTTAATGTAATTAATGGTTTTTATTATTATTTATGTTATATCCGTGCCTGAGGAGTGCCGAGTGTGTTTAATTAACACGGATGCAACAAATACGAAAAACGGGTTTATTTACAAGACATAAATTATGAGCTGTTACTTTACACCGACGGATGCAATCGCCATGTTCTCGACTTCACAAAGCAGTCCGGCTGTTGCCAACAGACTTTTGCTATATCCAACATCTCCCTCTTTTAGGACATGACGAAGTCCTTGTATTTTTGAGGCAGTTTTCTGACTCTTTGGGGTCTGACTCTGTTCGGTACTGCCGATACAGATGGATCAACTCTCCCGGTGTTAGATGACGAAGAAAACTCACTCAAGAGAGATTCATCGATTTCTGAACGGTCGGCAGTAACGAAATTGAACCACGTGTCCTGATCAGGCCGATGGATCAACTCTCCCGGTGTTAGATGACGAAGAAAACTCACTCAAGAGAGATTCATCGATTTCTGAACGGTCGGCGGTAACGAAATTGAACCACGTGTCCTGATCAGGCCGTTCGGTGGTTCTGAACTCTTCAGTTAAGACATTGGAGTTAGAACGTGTTACTGTGTCGTCATACCGGAGGCGTAGCTGATTAGCATGGGAACGGATGAGTCGTACTCTGTCATTTAATTCGAGAAATACGTTGTAAAGTACATTCCCTTTACGTTCAATTATTTTCCTTGGTTCCCATTTCCAGGTGTTATTTAGGTGCACTTTAGCATACACTAAATCGCCTTCCTTGAAGTTTCTATTTTCTGCACCATGATGCCTGTTAAATTGAGAAGTTTGCTTTTCATTGATCCTGGCAGCTGTATTTTCAGATGGACGAACCAAGTCCAGGACAGTTCTTAATTTTCTTCCCAGCATCAACTCGGCCGGTGATTTGTTTCCAATGTATTTATTTGGTGTATACCGGTAAGTGAACAAAAATGTATTTACAGCTGATTGAAGGTCTCCTCCTTGTTGAATTTTCTTAATTCCTCTTTTGAAAGTGTCTACAAATCTCTCTGCTTGTCCATTTGATTGAGGATGATAAGGAGGTGTTGTACTTTGCTGGATACCATTTTGTTTACAAAAATGATCAAAAAGATGACTGGTGAACTGTTTACCGTTGTCAGAGACTATTGTTTTCGGTACTCCATATCTGGCACAAGTTTCTTCCATAAATTTTACAGTTGCCGGCGCAGAAATAGATTTTGTCGTGAAAATCTCTGGCCATTTGCTATGTGCATCGATAATAAGCAGGAAATAATAACCTTCTATAGGCCCTGCATAATCGACGTGTACTCTTTCAAATGGTTCTTTTGCTAATGGCCAAGAATGCAGTAATGTTTTGGTGGGTGATTTTCTAGAAATTTGGCATGGATGACATCTCTTAACGTAATTTTCGATGTCTTTATCCAAAGAAGGCCAAAATACATAACTTCTAGCATATGATTTCATGCGTTCCATTCCAGGATGTCCATTATGCAGCTCTTTTAAAATTCTGCATCGGAATTTCTCTGGAATAAAGACGCGTTCACCTAACATTAGGCATCCTTTTACCACTGAGAGGGACTCTCTTCTGTTAAAATATGGTTTCATTTCTTCTGGAATTTTATTTTTCCGAGAAGGCCAACCATGGTCAAGAAATTCTATTACTTGTTGAGCTATTTTATCTTCTTTCATTTCAGCTTGAATAAGCTTGTGTGTTATGTTCACTGCTTCAACTGAGTTATCCAAAATTTGATTTACTGTTGTTTCCAAATGAACTGAAGCGATGACAATTTCTTCCTCGGGTTGAGTTTTTGAATTAATTAGTCTCGATAAAATGTCCGCGTAGCCGAAAGAATCCGTGGAAATATATCTAATTTTGAAATTGTAGGCCAATAATGTGCAAGCCCATCTTTGAAGTCTGTTTGCAGTATGGGTTGGAATGCCTTTTGGTGATCCAAAGATGCGTAAGAGAGGTTGGTGGTCAGTTTCTAGGGTAAATTCTCTCCCATATATCATCTTATGGAATTTTGTTACTGCAAATATTAATGCAAGTCCTTCTTTTTCTATCTGACTGTATTTTTGTTCTGTAGCCGACAAAGTTCTTGAAGCGTGGAAAACAGCTTTTCTGGAACCGTCTGGAAATTCATGATAAATATTAGCTCCTATTCCAGTGTATGAAGCGTCAGCTGCAACAATGATGGGAAATTCTGGGTTGTAGTGTGTTAAAAGAAGGTTACTTAGCAAAATTTTCTTAATGTCTTCAAAAACTCGCTCGCATTTGTTTGTCCATTTCCACTCAACATCTTTTCGAAGCAGATTATCTAATGGTTGTCTGATTTTCTGTAGGCTGGGCACGAATTTTCCATAATAATTTATAGCTCCCAATACAGATCTCAATTCCGAAATGTTCTTTGGGGGAGGCATTTCCTTAATAGCTTGAATTTTCTTTGGATTTGGATGGAGACCGTTGCCATCAATTATGTCACCCAAAAATTCAATTTTCGGTAAAAATAGTTGACATTTTTCTGGACGAACGACAAAACCGTAATCTTAAAGCCTTCCAAAAAGTTCATTTAATTGTTTTTTATGCTCAGAAACAGATTTGCTTGCAACCATTATGTCATCAAGATAAGCACTTGTGTTTTTAAGTCCAGAAATCATTGCATCAATAATTTTCTGAAATTCTCCAGGTGCTTGTTTCACTCCTAGGGGTAATCTGTTAAACTTATAAAGTCCTCTATGAGTGTTTATAGTGAGCAATTTACCCGAATCTTCATCTACTTCAATTTGAAAATATGCTTCAGATAAATCTATCACACTGAAAATGCAATTTCCAGCTAAGTTTGCAAAAATATCATCTGGAACGGGTAACGGGTATTTGTTCGTTTCCAGTGCATCATTCAGTCCTGTTGAATAATCAGCACAAATTCGTAATTTCCCATTTGGCTTCTTGACGACTACGATAGGAGCTGCCCATGCTGAATAATCAATTGGTGAAATTATTCCTAACTTTTCCAATCGATCTAACTCTTCTTCAATTTTGGGAAGTGCGGCATAGGACACTGGTCTCTTGTTTCTGAATACTGGTCGAACACTTTTCTTTAATTGTAGTGTCACCTTTGTTTTTGTACAGCGACCTAATTCTGTTGAAAATACTGCAGGAAATTCCTTCATAAGTTGCGGGGTAAAATTAATGTCCGGAACTGAGCGAACACTGCAACATATACTTGAAATCGGAACGTCCCACAAATCAAACAGTTCGATCCACTGAATTCCAAATAAATTAAGATTTTGTACTTCTGTTACGAAACAAGTCCCGGTATAACTTTGATATACACCCCCAAAAATTACGCGCCAAATCTGGCATTTCCTACGGACTTTTTAGGGTTGCTGTTTCTTATTTTGGTGTTGCCAATTTAGGTTTTTTCAGCTTTTAGGTTTTTGCTGTTGCCAAATTTAGTATTTTCTTATATTTTGTACAATTTTTTGAGTTTTTTTTAAAGTTTTGTGATAACAATTTTTGTGGCAACAAAGTTTTATGTCAACAAAAACAAAAAAAGTCGCCAAATTTCCGATTTGGGGGGGTATATCAAAGTAGTTCCCAAGTCCCAGTCTTCGTAGTGTCATTTATTGTTATTTGACAGTCAAATTTATGGGTTATCTTAACGAGATTTCCAGATGCACTGTTGGCGGAAAATTTTGTTTTGTTCGCCGTTGGTTTCCCTATTTGTTTCCACGTATCTTCGGAAATAATAGTAATGTCAGAAGCTGTATCGAATTGAAGTTTGACCATTTCATTATCTATGCACGGAAATGTATTTTCTTTTATCTCCAACAGAAATTTCATTTATGGCAAAAACTGCTTCTGTATTAGGCGAAAAATACTTCCTTTTTTTCTTCCGTCCAGCCGCAGTAGCTTGGCGTCCGCTGTTACAATATCCATCTTTATGCCCGATTCTGTGACATTTTTGGCAATGATGTTTTGAATAATTACAATTCTTTGCAAAATGCATTTCACCACAAAGCCAACAAGGATATTTTGGCATAATTGGATTATCATTACGTGGATTTGGCGATGATTCACCAAGCTTTGCGCTTTTCTTTTTATCAAACTTGGAAGCAGACGATCTTTTGTTGCGGGTTTCTTGAAATTTTTCCTCGCCAAATTTTGCTAATTTATCGTTCGAAACTTTATTAATTGATGATTTTGCTGATCTGCACTGTTGTATCATGGCTGCATCTTCTTTTAATGAAGTGAAAGTTTGGCATTCTTCTACGAGTTTGCGAATATCAACTGGTGAATTAGGGGATTGTTTATCCATTAATTGTAACAGTCTAGCACGAATTTCGTAATACTTTGGTGCGTTTAGTCCACTTATGAAAATTAGGCATTGGAACTGTTCGATGTCCAGTTGATTATATTCAATATCCTCGCAATTTTTATTTTCAATGCCTGCATATGAGGCGAAATCATCGAAGTCTGATTTTTTTATTTGAAGACAGTTGTATCCTTTGTGAAATACTGACTGTTTAAGACTAAGAATAGATTTCAATTGACTCACTGTGTCGGCAAATGTTACATCTTTGACTTTCTTTGGAAGAATGTAGTTGACGTATTTATTATACGACGGTAGATCCAATTTCCTTAAAAGTAATCTAACTTTAGCGGCGTCATCCAATTTAGCTGCATCGGTATTGAAAGTTTCTTCGTACCGTGTGTACCATTTATCGAATGTTAGTCCGCGATCTGCGCCGTAAATAAAGTCACTAATACCTTTCGCCAATGTTTCCATTAAAAATTCAACGTTATCAGGTCCATTGGACGCTGTAGTTGCTGATGGGCCTTGATGTTGGCGAAATGCTTCTTCCAAAAGTTCCAGCCGTTGATTTGTTGTAAATGCCAGCTGTGTTAGTTGCTTCAGTAATTCATCAGTGTTAGCCATTTTTTTTATGCTTGCAGAATTCTATTCAATTTAATAGTCCATAATTCGTGAAAATCATCGTCGCCACTTTTGTTATATCCGTGCCTGAGGAGTGCCGAGTGTGTTTAATTAACACAGATGCAACAAATACGAAAAATGGGTTTATTTACAAGACATAAATTATGAGCTGTTACTTTACACCGACAGATGCAATCGCCATGTTCTCGACTTCACACAGCAGTCCGGCTGTTGCCAACAGACTTTTGCTATATCCAACAATTTATGCTGATTGAACACTTACTCATTATCCAATCAACCAGCAGATCGCCAAAATTTTGCAGAAAGATTTCCGTAGCTGATGCATTTGGCAGTTTTTTTCAACGTCGCTGTTTTTGAAGCCGAAGACTACTTCATAATGTTTCTCAGCTTTTCACCATGTAAACAAAATATCGCCAATCAAAGAATCTTTAAAAAACTTTTTTTACTGTGTTAAATAATCCAGCAACTGTATTAGGCAAATCCATTTTTGCACAATTTCAAACAATCGCCAAATTTTACTACTTATTTTGGAAACATTTCGGATGAAACTCTTTAGCGCCATTTTATGGTGACCAAAAGTATCTCAGCACCTGGCGATAATATCTTTGTAACAAAAATTAATATATCGTTTTACAAAGTAAGGAAAGAAGGAGGGAGCATCATCGAAGGTATCCCAAAACGATTCCTGCAAATTCGGTAAAATCGCACCAAGAGCCCACAATGATTGAAATTTCCCAAAATAACTAAAGCAAGTATAAGGGGATTACGAGCAACGTCAATAGCAATACAGAAAAGGTTTTAGACTCCATGTTAAAAAAAAAAAAAAGTATCAACAGATTAATCATTTTAAACATGAGAAGAATAATTTCATGTTTTGGAAATTTGTATGTCCTTAAATATAGTGCTTTCGTTTCTAAATCAATACTATTTTGTTCTTTATACTTATTGCTATTTTACTTTTATGGGTAAGGAAGAAACTCGATTTTTAATCATGTCAAAAAGATGTGTTTTAAATTCTTTCACTTAAACCAGAAAACAAAAGCAAGTAATGATTTTTTCTCATAATTATTACTGACCCAGGCAACGCCGGGTATTTTTGCTAGTAATAAATATTTTAATTATTTACTTCATTTTTTCATTGTCGGAAAAATGGTCTGCGAACCGAAAGAGTAACCCATTACAGATTTTCCTATTTTCGGAATGCGTATCTCAGTGAGAGGGGGAAGGAAATTTTAATGTCAGCAAAACTGGGAGGTAAACCCATCACAATATCTTCTAATCAATTGCCGCACGTTTTTTAAATACACGCTTTGCTTTTATACTTTTAATGTTAGATTCAAAAAGAAGTAATTAGTGGGACATTCACCAGAAATTTTGAGCTGCAAATAATGGCAAATATATGTGTGAAGTTAAAGTTCAGTTATTAAGAGAAATTAGAAGCTATACTTCTTAAACGAATATCTTTTTAGACACTTTTATACACATATAAAAGTATGATAAACATAGAGAGTTATACTTTTGAATGTACAGAAAGGTACTGCTTTTATTAGCGTATGAGATTTTAAAAAATGCACAAAAACTGTATGGATCGTGTATAAAGAACACTCAAGAGTGGCTTACAAGTAACCCTACCCAAGTCTGAATCATCGATTGGAATAAAACATAGCTCATCAATAGAACACTTTAAATTATTGAACCCTTGTTTTTTATTTTTATCGGCAGTAGACATCTTTAACGCGGTGAAATTTATCCCTAAATATTGGATAATTGGAATATTAGAGGGTACAATATATTCTGTTATTTGAAATTTAATTTACAGAAATTCAAATGATGATTGAAAATTTGAAAAAACGAAGCAAACTAAAGTAGATGTGTTTAAGGGTTTTATGAAAATACTATTTATAGGGGTAAGCCATTCTCGCAATCTTACCCCGTCGCGCGGATAGTTGCCTATGAGCAATGCCATGTCAGGTAAATCACCTTCCTGACCTCCCCATTTCCGATTTCAATAAATTCAGCATGAAGAACATACATACGATTTTTTTTAAAAACTTCGAATATAGCCCTAGAAAAAAACTCAAAATAAGGGGAAACGAGCTGATGTGTGCATCACATGACTTCCTTTTACTTCCAATTTAATGATAATAGTGCCTCGGAGTAAGCAAAGAAACACTTTAAATATTTTCACCCCAAGTTTGGGGCGAACCAAAGCAAAGAAAACGTTTTATAGAGATAAATTTTCCCAATATTGGCAGTTTTAATGTGATTCAAAGGTTAACTCTCTGAGTATGGCCAAATTGAAACCAGATTATAAGGAAAAAAAACGCCGAATTTGTCACCAAGTTACCAAGTTGGCGATAAAACTTGGCGACCAAAAGCTTGGCTATATATTGCCAAGTATTTGCCAAATTATAACACCACTTGAGTAGTATTGAAATTAACAGTGATTTCCCCCCAAAAAGGTGTAAAAGACCCCTTTTGGAGCATCCGAATGCAACCAAAAGGGGATGTGCAATTGTGCACAACTAGACCCCACTAGCAGTCTACATACTAAATTACAACTTTCTAGGACATAACGTTTTTGAGTTATGCGAAATACATACACACATACATACGTATATACGGACAGTACGAGAAAAGTCGATGTAATTAACTCGGGGATCGTCAAAATGGATACTTCGGATGTCTGTACGTTCTTAGGCATACATCCACGTGTGGTCGGGTTGAAAAAAAACTCAAGATTCATTCGGGGGAGAGCAAAGTGGAAATGAAGGCGATTTTTTAGCGAAAATTTTTTTGCGAATACAATACTTCCTTTTTTCTAAAAAAGCACTCTTCATTTTTTTACTTCTTTTTTGTAAAAGGAAGTAAAAATGAAGAGTGCTTTTTTACAAATGACTGTAACTTCTCTCCCAATTGCAATATATTAAAAATTCTAAAAATATTGAAAAGCTAAAAAATAGAGCTTTTCATTGATTTATATAGCATGATTTTCTTACTATAGATTTAAGTTTCAGGGTCACTCACCGTGGATGGTGTAATCCTTTTTTAATAGTATTTTCAGAAAAAATCCTTAACATCAACTTTAGTTTGTTTAGTTTTTCGAAATCTTCAATCATTATTTGAATTTTTGTAATTAAAATTAAAAATGAATGAATATATCTAAGCCTGTAATATCCCAATTATCTAATATTTAGCGCTAAATTTCAATCCATTTAAGGTGACTAAACACGGGTTCAATATTTTTAAGTGTTCTATCGATGTGCTGAGTTTTATTCCAATCGGTGATTCACATGAGGGTGGTTACTAGTTAGCGTGATCAAGGAAGCAGTCTGCGACTCAGAGTCTACGTACAAAATTTCAACCTTCTACACAGTAAAACAATTGTTAAGGTTATTAGTATTAATAGGTGTAACGTTACACGAGTTTAGGAGCGTGTAATATCATTTTTTTAAAAACTAGAATTGTTGGAGGAACTTTACACTGCGGTTTGTGTGAAGTGCCGCCTGCAGTGAGTAGAACTCAAAGCGCATGCGTGAAGATCCGCATCGGTGCAGAGCTATTAAACTTTTATTAGCCAACCGTAAACTTGCCTTTGCGGTTGAGCGGTAAAAACGCTTGCTTTGCAACCTGTCAGTGAGACTCGCGTTGTAGTTTTGGACACCACTAAGGTGTCCTGAATGTTATTTCCTTTCTTATTGAAAAAAATTGTCTTGTTTGTATGTTCAAATAAATGATTGATTGGTGCACATTATGGATGTGAACTTGATAAATATTGAATAACCGAATGACTGAAAGCAAAAGCTCTAAAGAAGACAGAAAACAAGGAGCTTCTAGCATCATATATTTATTTTTTTTGCTGTTATAACGGAATTTCAAGTGTAGTAACCTACGTATTAATTTTTGTACTTTCATTTTAAAACGTATAGAAAAAATTATTACTTGATCATTTAATACATCTGAATAATTTAAACCAACGAATAATTAATTTGAAGAGTAAGTCTACTTACAATTAAAAATGGGTTCTCATTCAAGAAAGTTAAATGAAAGCTTATTTTTTGCTAATGTATAACCTTTCAAGCAATTTCTCTGTAAGAATACAGAAAATTCTATTGTAACCTTACGTAGAAATAAGTGGAAAGTTACGCTATAGTTACATTACCATGGTGTAAACTTCCACAAGCGATGTTTAACTTTACAACAGTTTTTTCAGTTAAGTGGCTATAGAGACCTAGAGGTAACTATGCTGCCGCAGATTTTATTGAGTAAGGTTACATAAATTTTTTTGTACACGTACCATTTTTGAGTATTGCGAAATACAGACGTCACGAAAAAAACTTGCTTTAAATAACCCAGGAACGGTCAAAATGGATGTTTCAGAAGTCCATCTATTTTTAGGTACACATGAACGTACAGACAGGCAAAAAAAATCTACTCGATATTCATACATGGGTTAAAAAATGTTAATTTATGCCGAAATTTAAGTGAAAAAGATTTCGCGAATACAGAACTTCCTTCACTATGTGAAAGTAAGTAAAAGAGTCATCATTAAACCGGTTAAAAATAAGCAAGTAAAAGCAAATTACACACTTTTAAGTGAAATCGCAGTTGCATTATTTAATTAGCATTCAAATGAGAAAGGATTGGCAAAAAAAAAGTAATATGAAAAAGAATGAAAATTCAAATCTTTCTTCTGACAACAAAGAAAAGGGAAAACAAATCACATTTTTTCCATTCAAAAAATTATTTAAGAACTTTAGTTTTTGAATCCTTCTGTCGATCGCACATGCTTCGCAAGGATCTGCTAGAATATGTTCTTTCTCACAGGAGTTTTTTTTTTTTTTTTTTTTGTCGGAAAAATTTTAACTTGCTCTATACATCAGTATTCATAAGTAAGATATTTTTAACGTATTTATTTTCCTCCAGGAGGGGCCGGATAGCCTAGTCGGTAGATAGTTCAAATCACAACGAAAAATGGTCCCAGGCTCGAATAGCTAATGCGTTTTCCCCCCATATAAAACTAAAATTAATTAATTAAATATAACTAACGAAATAATATTTGAAAAAAAAAACTGCATCAAGCGTCTTCCACTAAAAGTTAAATAATGTATTTGGACTTGGGATGAATAAAAATTATTTTTATTAACGGTTGAAAATTTGAACACATTATAAAAATACAAATAGGGGGAGAGTTTGAAATGATAGTAGGAACTGAAAAAAGAACCAAAACATCCGATTAGATCAATAGGGAACTAACTATTCGTTAAAGAACCAGATACTACACCTTGACAAAATCAGATACTAAAATTAGCTACAGAAACACAATTTTAAGTTACTTACCGGCCCAGGGGGATGTCCTTTATCTCTTAATTTCTATTCAAATCTAATAAAACTAAACTCTTTCTCCGTTTGTTGGCACCGTTAGGTTTCAAGAGAAAGAAGTTTATCAGATTCCAGATTCGGATGAACTCACTTGCCCGTGTCCGAGCGGCACCGAGAATGATGAGCCTCGTCCGTCATAATTTCACCGGGATCTTCACATACTCTGTGTAAACGGGGGCCGTCAGTCAGGAAAGCCCGAGTGTTCCGTCTGAAGACAGCAAGAGCAAAAAAATTTATAGGTAATTTCGTGCAACATGAACAAAAGCTTTTTATCAGTGGCATCGTTACGCGGGGGCGGGGTCCACTCCGGGTGTCATCTGTCGGAAGCGGGAAGGGTGACACCCAAAGGGGTATTTCATTTTTTTTTTAAATATGAAGCTAAACTGCATTTTTAAGAGTATGAATTCGAAAATTTTCCACGTGGGAATACCCTCAGACTCTCCACTTTCCAAGTCTTTTTAAATCAGCCCACTTAAAATTTCGTAGAACACAAATGAGGCAGTGAGAAGCAAAGGGATGTAAGTGGCAAAGTTAAAAATTTAGAGATAGTCAGTACAAATGGTAGATGAACCTCTCCTCTGTCTTGGTGAAAGAGATAGTACTAGAAACTCAGGTAGGTGCTGCTATGCAGCATCATTTAGAAAAACTTTTCAATGAAAGCCTGCCTAAGACCGCATCTTTAAACGCGTTTTTCGAAAAACTTGAAAATGTCCACATACATCCCTTTGCTTCTCTCTGCCCGAAATGTAGTACGCTTTTTTATGCAGTTCCTTCAAAAAACGTATAAACTATGCTTCACTACCACTCTTCATTTTTTGCGCCAAAGCTTTACCCGTTATGCGTTGGCCAGCCAGATCCCTAAACCTAACCCCATAAGATTTTTTTATGGGGATTCGTCAAAGACAGTATTTATACACCACCATTGCCTACAACATTGCAAGAACTGTAAGATCGCATATGTGTAGCATTACGAAAAATTGACAGTGAAACACTTCAAAATGTATGTTACAGATGTGTGTCGCGTTACGAAAGGCGCACACATCGAACATTTGTGAGTGAAAAAAAAATTTCGCAGTTCATTTTTATTCTCATGCATCATGTGCTAAGTGTAATGGTTTATGAAATATAAATTTTTAAAACCGGGATATTCTTTTATGCTAACTCTGTATTGTCTCTCGCTTTTAATTTGTACATTTTCTTGTTTTTCTTTTTTTTTTCTCCTTCTTCTTTCCTCAATTGGTTCCTTTTTTTATCTTCCTTCCTTGGCTTCTTTAACAATTACTTGGAGCAACTAATTTTGTAAACACTTCACCGCTACGTTTCTTGATGGTTATTTTTATGAAACTCATGCCAAGTAAGAAACCTCTAAAACGTCTGGTAACACGATGACTGACATCAGGTTCTTTAGGCCTCTCGTGTACCTTGGCATCTACAGTTATCAGCTGGTACTGCTAAGAGCGTAGCTTTCTAGTCTCTAAATTCAATTGCACCGCAACGTTCTCTTTGAAAGAGTTTGGTTGTTTGGTTTATTTGATTTTTATGGCACAAGAGACCTTGGAGGCTATATATATATACTGCGCCAAGCGGTTCTTAATTTTACATTATTTATTTTTTATTCACGTGTAAAGTTAGGAAACGATAAAGGTAAACGTATTCTGAAGTAAAAGCATAATACTTCAAGTAGTTCAAAATACAAAGTCGTTAAAAACATGTAAACATAAAAAACATTTAGAAAAAAATAGATGAAACCATATCTCGACAGTAAACTTTGAAAAATAAGAAAAGAAAAAAAGTCACATAATGGCGATACAAACACTAAATTAAAAGGGAAAAACCAATCTCCTGGAGGAAGGAGTATAAATTGCGATGGGGTAGGTCCACAACCAACTCCTGCAAAGATGGATTAATATCATCGAAAAGAACACTATCATCGTCTATTAAAAAGCGCAATGTTAATTCGGTTCTATAAACGACACAATCAAGAATCGTTTACTAGATCTCAAACCAATCTGGTAAACTGATCAACTGTATAGCATTTTCTGTCACGTTTCCGAAAGTGTTGCGTTATTTCTAACGCTTGTTTAAATATTTTGCAAAACTTCAAATGGCAAATTCGTCATATGTTTACATTTATTTACTGGGTTTTGAATCTGATAAAACTTAAGAAACGCTTTTAATTGCAATACAAGTAGCTATAGTGGTGATCGATAGGGTTTAAATATAAAACTTAAACTGTAATACAAATAAAGTTTTGTGTCAAGTTAAGCGTTTTCGAGAGAATTTACAAAACGGAAACCTTCAATATTTAGACATCATGTATTTTTAAGTTGAATTTTCATATAAAGTACATTTTGCTTAGAAAACAATTTGCAAGGATTTTTGAGTTTATTTAATTTCAACTGAATAACTTTACTTTCCTTCAATGATTACAGCAGTTAACCTTTTAAAGTCGCAATTGCATATGATATATGTTACATTAAATAAATTCATTTCTCAGTTTTGTAGAATATTTAGCTTTGAAACTATAATGCTTTACTTACTGACCTTAGGCGAGCACGGAAATCACCTTTTTTAACGACGTAAATACTGGGAAAGCACGTTTTATCGCAGGGCAATTTTCTTGCTGTTGAGAGTTAAAAAATTTTGTGGAAAGTGATTTCTTAGCCAGTTCTTGCTAACAATTGAAGCTACTATGACGTCATGCATTGTTAAGATTTTGAAGTATTGTTGAAACACATTGTTATAGTTTGTTTGATTATGACAAAGAACTTTCAAATTAATCGATGGTCCGTAAAGACAGATATTGTTCCTTTACAACAAGCTGGATCTTATAACACTATTTTGTAATCCCTTAAACTTAGAACAATATTTGAGTTTAAATCTAAGTAACTAATGATAAACCTTTAAAAGAACAATGAATCGAACAGTGTATTTAACACTAAAAAGCAAATCACGCAATCGAAAATAGTTTGTAAATAAAAATGAAGATTTTACAAAACATTGAAAATGTCTTAATGATATCAATTAACGAAACACATTTTACACACAGCAAATCTATATTTACACGGAGTAGTGTATACAATACAAGAACGCACATACTGTTGATGAGCAAAAGAGAGATAATTTTTATTATAAAAATTTTAATTTAATTTCACACATAGTCAACTCTTTTAGGAAACAATTCCCAACTGGATTTGTTCGAATACAAATCACAACTCGAGCAGGACGTGAGACAATCAAAATTTTCTATAATATCTTCTGTAATTTTGGTGGAAAACCAAAATGCCCGACAACTTTTGTAATACTTTAGAAAGCTAGTTAAACTTATCATGTAGATTCCTATTTAAAACCATAATTTTACCTGCTTCAGACGCCAATTTAATGCAAATTGAATTTGTTTCCTTTTCTTCAGGAGATTGGCTTTATGTCTTTGATTTAGTGCTCATCCTAATGTCCTTGTTTTTGTCTTGTCATTGTTTTGCTTACAAACTTTAAAATTCGCTAATTTTTTTCTCAGATGTTTCCTCCGGCTCGTCACTCAAAATTTAAAACTTCGTTTATGTGTCTATTTTGACTAATTTTTCAAAATTCTAGAAGTTTTATGTCCTTGTCTCTTTAATAAAACCTATTGTTTTGGCTTTTCTTTCCACTACTTAACAATCGTTTGGCGTAGTATAGCCTTTTAAGGCTCTTGCGCCAAAAAATCCAATCAAACCAACCAACCAATCAGACGCCAATTTATCTTCCTAAACATTTTTTCATATGCTAAAAAGAAGTTACATATATCTCTCTTTTCTTGACAGTTTTGTGGTCTTCCATTTTAAAATACTTTCAAACAACTCAGCCTACTCTGCTTCGTAAATTTTGAAGACATTTGATACGCTTGGATTGTCAATTTTTTAAGCGCTTACTTTCCTCCTATTGAATACCGAATAATGGGCCTTGCCCGTGTATGCATTCTGCGCAAGACAGACATCGACTTAGTATTTTTAAGGGGGTCCGGGACACAAAAATCCTCAAATTTTGCAATTTTTTTTTATAATTTGAAAAATTGCTCCGTTTTTTTCTGCTTAAGAGGACGTTTGAATCTTGTTTCTACCTTAAATAGAACGAAAGTTATAGTTATTTTTGTTGCATGCATCTAACGAATGTGTACAAAACTTTAAAACTTTAAACGCGTTTTTCTCCATGATGCCATTTTTCCCGATTTCTTGCATTCGAACTCTTATAAGTCAGGAACCGATAGAGATAAGGTAATGAAACTTGGAGCATATCTTTTTCAAGCAATTTACTTTAATTTTTATTCAGCGAATTTGAAAAAAACGTTTACTGCAAAAATTATGATTTTTTTAAAAAAAAGTATCTTTGAATTTTTCGAAATTTTTCTTTAAATATTTTTTATTTTTTATTAAATCAATATTTTTAAAATCGCCGAATAAAATTTAAAGCTTAGATATTTGTGCATACTTTTTTGAAAAAAAATTGAAAATTGACCAACAATATTTTGAGTTATAGCAATTTAAAGCAACCCCATTTTTTTGAAAAACACTAATTAAATTTAAATAAAAAAATATTTTTTTTTCATATTTATGTTATGATTTTGCTTATTAAATAAATGATGAATCAGTTCAAAAAATTTCAAAACTCTAAAGTACATAATAAAAAAATTTTCAAAATGTGTCCCGGACCCCCTTAAAAGAATCGTTATTTCCTAAAATTTTGCATCAATAATACCACACAGTTAACTTTATAAAAATTAATTCCTCAACCAATTTCGTTCAAACATAAGATAGGAAGCAATTAAAGTTCATGTTTCCAATAAAATACATTAAATAAATAAATATCATTAAGCTCATAACATTAGACTTGAAAAAAAAAACTGTTGTGGAGGCAACCCAACGCTACAATAATTACTTCGTTTTACGCAGCAAAGGAAGAATTGTATTCACGAGAGAATTTTCACTCAAATGTCGACCTAAATTTCCATTTTGCTCACCTCCGAAGGAATGTTGAGTTCTTTTTTCGACCCGACCGCATTTGCATATGTACCTAAAAGCGTATGGATATCCGAAACATCTATTTTGACAATCTCCGAGTTAATTACCAAAGAGTTTTCTCGTGACGTCTGTATGTGCGTACGTATCTCACATAATTCAAAAACGGAAAGCCGTAAAAAATTGAAATTGGGTAAGTAGACTCTTATTTCGGTCTAGTTGTACACCTCCTTTTTTGTTGCATCTGGATGTTTCAAAGGGGATCTTTTTCATCCTTTTGGGGAAAATCAGTGATAATTTCAATCCAATCAAAATCACTCGTCAAGCTATGATGGGTGAAAATTGCTTCTACATTTGAAGGAAGCAATTGCCTGTTTGGTGATATTTTGATAATTGAAATTTTAACCCTAACTCCAGTGGATTAACCCTACTGAAATGACACAGTCCAACCAGTAAAACAGTTAAGTTACCGGATCCCGTTCAGCCGTGTCAAAATAAAGCATTTCCCTGCATGTCAAACTTTACCAACAAATGTTATCAAATTATCGTAGCGGGAGTGAGTGATATTGTTGATGAAGTCAGGGGCGTTACTCGATCATTCGCTATTACGTATATGAGGATTTATTCTGTGATATGAAATCAGGGAAAACAAAAAGTGTTTCGATCGAAACAACAAAATGAAAATAAAATGTTTTCATTTTGCCCGAAAATGTAAAAGCAAAGATTTAGATTTTAGTGATTTCATTTCAAATGATACAATACACGTAAAAGCATTATGATGCGTTATTTTCTGGTTAGTTTTTCTTGTCTAAATTAATAATGCATCTTAAAGCTTGAAAAATATTCTTCTAATTTTTGAAAATTTAATGATGTATCATCAAAGTATTGGTGATATTGTTTTTACGGTACAACGCACCAGGTATGTAAACTAACTTTCCGCAAGTTCTGTGGAAAAAAGAGCATTAAATTTAGATTTTAAATCAGCTCGTTTTTCTCACATTTTGAGTTGTGTCACTTTCTTTGCACTTACAATACCGGATCTCAACTTCTCATATTTTTCTTCCTATGATGGCTTGATTTAAGCGGTCCAGAACCAAAATTCTTTCTAAGGGAGATAGATATGCACAATTACACTTTTTTACCTCTCTGCTCAATGAATGGGATACTTCCCAGAAATTGCACAATTGTAGTAGTAGAACATATTCTTGCTCGTAGAGTTACTAGAAAAATTCGAGTTTTCAACTTTTTGTTTGAAATTAGTTTGTTACCTTACGTAGGACTCGGAAAATTTTTCAAAAAAATCTAATCAATGCTAAAATAGTAAAAAGTCATAATATTTTAATTGCACTAATTTTCCGAAAGTTTTTTTTTCTCTCTCTTTTAATAATGTTTTTTCGGTTATATCTTTTTCACGGAATCATAATACTCAAATTTCAAGATGTCGCACTCCGGCAGAGAAAGAGAAAACAATGGAGATAGTCAAGGTTTTACGCAATAGTGGTTTTAAGCAATTTAGTCTCAAATGTTACAATACGCGCAAAAAAATTATGATGTGATGTTTACTGGTTAGTTTTTGTTGTCTAAGATAATAATGCATACTTTAAGTTAGAAATTTTTGCTTCTAAATTATTAAGCTTGAATGATTTGTCACTATCGATTATATCATTTTTACGCCACCGTACACCAGTTAAGTTAGCTAATTTTATGAGAGTTTTGTGACAAGAAAGAGCATTAAATATAAATTTTACATCAATAGCTAATTTTTCCTTTTTTTGAAAATTTTGAATTGTGTCACTTTCCTTGTCGGGGTGCGATTCATCATAGAACTTGATTTAATTTTTTTACGTGACTTTTTTAACATTGCAAGCAAGTCCTACATTTGGAAATTTGCCGGGGGAGGGGAGGGGCACAGGTTTTGTGTTCAATACATTTTATAAGGAAAAAACTACAAAATACGTACAAAAAAGCCTAGTTTCATTATGTTTGTAAAATCCAGGGGGGGGGGTGGAGATCAATTGATACAACTGATAGCCCAAATGACGGGCCTGATTGCAAAGCACGTAGCAAATGCTTAATTTCCCCCACTTAATCAAGTTAAGTTTGAGCTCATGAACCAACAAAACCCAGACAAAAGGCATTTTTCTGAGATTATATTTCACATACTAAAATATTTGGCACTTACCTTAACTATTCGCCGAAGAGCCAGTATGTAATGCGGACGGTCAAAAACAATTTTTGAAAATCTTTTATTATGCAGGATAATTTTAGTACCTCAGAGCCAGAGGCCAGAACAACTTAGATCCCGCTCTTTTAACCCTGGAAAAAATTGTAAAGGTTTTTTTTTTTTAAGAATGACTATCACATGACTCGATGCGGAATGGTGGCCTAAATCTGATATTACTTTCATACTGGTAGCTAATGCTCTGTAAATTGACATTAAAAAAATGAAAATAACACTACGTTCATCAACAGCAATAACGAGCCTGATTCTGTAAAAGGACTCGCGTAAAACGTACGGCAGGTTTTTATCGCTCCATGCAATGCGTACAGCAGTGAAAATCATACTATTTCACTATAGAACTATTTAAGTTTAGTGTTGTCTTTTTGCTAGAAAGAAATCCTTCCTTTGTCAGGAGTGCTATAAGAAAATAGCATAAAGCAAACTGTATAACCTTTTGCCTTTGCTTACCATGGCCATTGACAAAAATATTTTAAACCTGAACTGACCATAAGCCCAGGGCTGTGGAGTCGGTGGGGTTCGAAGAGTCGGAGTCGGGCGGATTTTGGGGTAAAGGAGTCGGAGTCTTAGTCGTTAGAAAACAGGCCGACTCCGACTCCGGGCTTCTTTTTTTAATTAATATTCACTGACTCTCCTTGCATTTTTTAACAACTGACTACCAATTGGTTCGATTTACTAAGGCCTAATAAATAATACGAAAATAACTGTCATTGGCAACCAGCTGGCTTGATTGTTTGTCGACCTTTCTGTAACAGATACCTATGCCGTCCCCTAATTTGCTTGTTTTTTAACTCTCTTTAACTAATAGTAGCTCTCAGCAAACGGTTTTGTACCTAACATGTTCCAAGTAATCATTTTCAAAATAAAAATAATAATATACCAGTCGACCCGTGCGGAACTCCGCACTGTGCTTCGAATCGTTTCATAAGGTATTTCGCTCTTTAAGAATTTCAAAGGAAGAACATTATGAAGAAGAACCGAAAAAAAAGTAAGCGCAGAAGAGAGGGCATGTAATTTAAAGACATCAGTAACAAAACCTCGTTAAATACAACGTTGTGATAATTTGATCATCGCTCACCTTTTGGTCGTACATATTTTCAATTCAAACATAAATATCATTAAAAATGTGGCTGAGTAGTGACTCGTGAAAAAGCAATAATTGTGCATGTAAAAAAACAGGTTGTGGCAAATACAGTCCTGCCCATGTGAGCATCTGACGGGGAAAAAAAAGAAATATTAAAGAGATATTTATTAGCACGTATTCGAATTGGCGCCATTCTGATTAACAGCCCGACACCCCAACAAACCTAGCAATTGCGCCTTCCTTTTCGAAAGCTATTCATTGAAGGAATGCGTAGTAAAAAACAGCAAAAAAGCTTTTTGCCAATAATAATAATAATAATAATAATAATAATAATAATAATAATAATAATAATAATAATAATAATAATAATAACAATAGTAATAAGATCATGCTTCAATGTTTTGTCATTAACCAGCATGATACGATTTAAAATTATTCGAAAAGCATGGAATTTGATTAAAGAATGACGAAGATCTCAAGTAGCGATTGAAACGAACATTCTAGAGAAGTAATAAATTAGATTGAAAATAAGTGTTTTTATCTTTGAATATTGAACTATTTCACATAGAAGGTTGCTTTAACAGTTACGGCTTAAATGCCCGCACCTTTTTCTCTTTTAATCGAACACTTAAAATTCAAAACCAAAACCAGTTGAACTGAGTCCGTGTTTTAAGTGTAATTTTTCGAACGTAGACAAAATGTTTTTTTTTCAGCAGAAAGCAGAGGAGTAGAAAATGATTTCTTGCTAATGAAGTTGATAATAATTTTAATGCTTTATATCGTATTCGCGCGAATAAAAAATTAAAGGTTTACTATGTGAAACTCGTAGTTTTAATTTGGCGTAGTATTTTTTCATGTGTACAAAAGTTCGAACACTGCTATTAGAAACATCTACATTTCAGCATACAATGAAAATGTTTTTCTGCACAAAAAGGATTTCCTTTAAGTAAATCTAATACTTTTTTATGCTTACATTATGCTGAGTGGTCTTATATATATATATATATATATATATATATATATATATATATATATATATATATATATATATATATATATATATATATATATATATATGTGTGTGTATAGGTATGTGCGTATATGCGATATGTATATGTATTTCAAGTTTTCCCTTCAGTTTCTTTCCCTCCCCCTCAACCACCATGGTACCCTTCACCGGTTAAGCTAGAAATGGCAGGTACGAAGGTATCATTGGTTTAAAATAAAAATAAAAATAAAATAAAATAAAAAAATGCTGAGTAGTCTGGATGTAGTCCAAGCTTAAAAAAGGAAGAACACTCTTCGATTAACAGTCAACTTATCCGAATGATAACTGTAGCCTGCATAAAGGAGTCGAAACACCAAGTAGCATTCCCACTGCATTTATTTTATCACGTTTGTATGTTATGAGTACATGTAATGCGTAATACTAATATAAATTTGATATTTTTTCGGACAGCCCAAACTTGCCTGAAGTTCAGATAGTTTATAGCCGAACGCTCTACCGAAAAAAACTTATCAATTTAACCGAACAACTAAGTCTAGTGCTTTTAAGCTTTATTAAAATATGAACACACATACAGGCTTTTTTTTTTTTTTTTTTGCCGAAAGCGACGTAAAAAATGGAAAACTGCATTAGAACTTTGCATGAGAAGGGAATAATATATAAGATAAGATATTGAAGAAACATTTTTTCATTCTTGAAAATTTTTACAATTTGTTACCGCAGGCTGCTTGAACCGTTATGACTTAGATGGCAGCACGTGTTCATCATTTAACAGTACGGTTAAAATACAAAATAAATTGAACTATGCTCTTTTTTAAGCGTAGCTTTTCGAATGTAGTAAAAATGTGATAAGCTATTTGTTTTTTTGCAAAAAGAAGAAAAAATATATATATTACCCTTCAAATTGAGGTAGTAATTTTTTTATTTGTACAGAGAGTCAAAAACTCATTAGAAGAATATATATTTCAATATACGATTTATTATTTTTTTCTGAACAAAAAACAATTCTATTGTAGTCTGAAATCTTAAACCTGTTACTTATATTTTCACTTACATTATGCTTTAATTTTCTTACCAGAGTCAAAGCTTTAAAAAAAAACCGTATAGTTCAGAAGTACTTTAGCATGAAACCACATCAAGTTTTCTTAACAGCAAAGTTCGTTTCCTACTCATTTATTCTATTCCCTCAGATTTGTTATTCACTTAATTAAGTCGGCATGTAATGCACGATATTTCTCTAATTTATTTGATGCAGGTTGTCCGGACGTGGGCCCGAACACGCATTCTCCTAGTTACGAGGGGGACGCTCTGCCGATCAAGCTATTCAGCTCTGTCGGTCATAGTGCAAGTTAAAGTTATAAGTTTAACCGAAAATCTCATTCTGGTTCTTTAAAACAGGTTTTTCGGCTGAAAAAAACTATTTTTTGACCGTGGGTCTATTTTTCGTCAGTAGCCAGCACCAAAAGCTTTAAAATAAGGTGTAAATCAAAGAAATCGATCAAGAATTGAGGAAAATCTGGCGTAGAAACCAAAAACAGGCTACAGAAATAATATATAAGGATTTTTTGCTGCGGTCTCAGCTATGAAATAGCAAAAGAAATGTATCCTTTGAGCAAGTCAGTGTCCGTAGCTCTGGAGAAAACTTCTGAGGGTGATCGGTAAATTCAAATAAGTGTTGGCGTGAACACATGAATCCAAAAGATCCGATAGTATATACACCTGTTTTTTAAAATCTAAGGACTATATTCTCTGCTTGGTTCTCTCTAAAAAGTATGAAATAAAATAAGAATGTGATTTCTGATTACAACACTCAATAATTGCAATTAATCTAAAAATCTTCACATTAAAGTTAATTCTGAAGCAACCAGTAAAATTATAATTAAAAATTAAGCATATGTATAGTAAAAGCTATTCGCACAAAGCTGTATACCGCTGCATTTTGTGTAAAATTTGCTAAAGACGTACATGTACTTGTCCTCTTTGCGTAATATAGTGCCCTACGCTCGTTGAAATTTTAAAAATGAAATATAATTTAATTCTGAAAAATTCCCCCAATAAATCGTAAAATGTTTGTATTTTTTATAAACTTCAAAATTTACTAGGGATGTCAGCCCCCCCCCCTGAAGAAAAGTTTTTTGACTCACCAAAAAAGCTTTTGTTCTTTTAAGTTACAGCTTTCAAAAATTGAAAGCACTCGATTTGATCAACATCTATTTGTTAAAGATTAAAGGGGAGCAAATTTATCCTTTTCAATTTTTTAGAAAGCCGGATTTTTAAGTAATCTCACTTTTAAAATCGCAGCTATTAGAAAATTTGATCTTCAAATGGAATTTCTAATATTTTATGCATCCTAAGTTTACAATAAAATACTAATATTTCAATCGCTGTTTAGGGTTTTTTTCCCGGTCCCATGAGGGGGGGGGGATTGAAAATAAATGACTAAATAAATACATAAAAAAACGGAGTCAGAGTAAGAAGCATCAAAATCCAGGAGTCGGAGTCGACCATTTTCCTTCCTTCTCCGCAGCCCTGCATAAGCCATTACTAAATTGTGAAATTCTGACTGTCACTGAATACGTTGAGTTCCTA
This sequence comes from Uloborus diversus, assembly GCF_026930045.1. NCBI lineage: Eukaryota > Metazoa > Arthropoda > Arachnida > Araneae > Uloboridae > Uloborus > Uloborus diversus. The sequence goes on along the minus strand of NC_072739.1, from coordinate 58,980,438 downwards.
ATAGCAGACAGTGAAAAAAATATGATTTCTTCACTTCTACTAGTACTTTTTATTATTAATGAGACACTAAAAGTAGACTACATAATATTTACCGAACCAAAAGTCAAAATAAATCCTTTAGCTCTTAATTTATATTAAAACTAATAGAACTTATTCCCAAGTTTGTTGGCACCGTTAAGCACCGTTAGGCTAACATTTGGTGCTTCTGGATCCTTTGAGTTAGTTCATTCTACTTTTATTTGCTCAATTTCGAAGAAAGCTATTTAGGGAGCTTTGACCCAAGCTAACTCGTAAGACTTGACCCAAAGAATAATTTGATGTTTTTTTTAAAGAATTTTTGTTTTTGAATAGCTATAATATTGTGGTTTAGACCTTAATTATTTGCTTTTATCTAAGCAATAACTTTAATATCGTGAATATGAATTGGTAATTTTGTTTACTTAAGGAATAACTAAAATATTTTGGTCTAATAAATTGTTTTTGTTAGACAAACAATTAAAATACTAATGATCATTAAGCCCAATGATCTGCTTCTTAATACAATAACTGAAACATTGTTTAGGTCTTAGCTGATAAAGTTTTGAATTAGACTTCTGCTTTTCTACTGATTAAAGGGATTAATTTTTAAAAAATCTGTAACACTTCACCTAAAGAGTGAATATTTGTTCATTCGCTTCAAGTATCCCTTAATAAAGCAAAAAATACCATTAAACATGGGGTTTTGATTTCAGTATCTATGAATCTTCTTACATTCACGTGGGGGGTCATGTCTCCCTAGGTATTGGGTCAAGTCTCCCTAGCTCAGACGTGATGAATATAATTTTTTGTATCATTTCTTTTTAGAATTATGCTATTATTTTTAGCCATGATGATGCGCAAAATGGCAAACTATGTATATTTTTTTATTTCGTTCTAACTATTCTACAAAAAATAAAATAAATAAATAAATAAAAAAGCAAAAATTGGGTCAAGTCTTACTAGTTTCCCCTACTAGAAATTTTCAGAAGTGGTTAGCCCACATCATCGAGGACGGAGGAAAAAGTGGAAACAGTGCTGTATTGGCTTCTAGTTATACGGCTAGGACTAGGTTTACAGATCCGAATCAAAAACTTCAGATGCGCTGAAGGACTGCATGCTCAATGTCCTCCTAACTAATGTATCACAGATACAACAATCACAGATGTACCCCGGAGATTACGAACAACCGAAGTTTGAAGTTTCCCTCCATAGCAGTTCTACCATACCACACTCCATAACCAAACTTATTTCGATAAAACCATTATAACAATTAATAATGGAGTTATTGCTTTTTTCAAAAATAGGGCTTACTTTTCGTCCACCCCGTATTTCATTTACAAAGATCTGCAAAACTAAGTATCATTGTCTGGATGTTTAAACTGTCGGTAACATGTATGATCGAATCTAATATTTTTAAAACTTGCATAATCTTCTTATGAACAAAATTATCAATAATTGGATTGTTGATCGTTTTGTTCAACAACCTGTCTTGAAGAAATATTGAACATCATGTAAGATTTTAAAAAAACGAATGAATTTTTAAAACATTCTACACTGAAATATTTTGTAACTTTAGACAGGCCATGAAATTGTTAGAAAAGCGATTTCCTGAAATAAAAACATTATGATAAAGAAACTTTTTTTAAAGATTTTGAACTACTTAAAAGTATTTATAATAAAGCTGGCTTTATGTTCGCGTAAAGGGATTTTCTATACAAAGTTTTTTAAAGAGAGAAAACCTTAACGTAAATTGTTCCGGAAAACAACAAAAGAGCGCGGTTATGTATCTACTAGGTGCCAAAATGACAATTACGGAGTTTATTTTCAAAACGTATCACATCCATTTTTGAAAAAAAAAAAAAAATTCCGTTTTCAAAATCATATAAGCCTTATCGACTCATGAATTTCTTTCTTCTCGAAGTGGTTTATATCAATTGTTAAAAAATACGTAAACATTGGTTTTACCACCTAAACGAGGTATATCCATGCATCCCCTTATTTCTCGCCAAGTCTTTTATAGCAAAGTGGAACTTGTCCCTTATTTGCCGGTACCCACTCATTCATTTTCATACCAAAAAGGGCACCTATACAAATTTGAATTTACCATTTCTAACTCAAAAGTAGTTCACAAATAAAATAGCGGAGCGAAGCGCTGGCTGAGCATTCCTAATCAAGCCTGATACCCGTCCATATTAGGAGATTGCAGCACCTTGCGCCTTGTGCAAGTCTGTTATCAGTTAGGCAAACGCGACCTCAAATTGTGATTACTAAATTAATATTAAATAGTTAATATTACTATTCAAATATGATTAATTAATGATTTATTGAACATTTTTGATTAATTGTGTTAAAAATTATGATCTATTAATACCTATACAATAAAAAATGTTGAATATTTTGTTTCAATCTAATAAAGTTTATTTCTGAAGAAAATTCGTGTATTTTTGCAAAAGGGGTGACACCCATTGTTTTACACCAAAGAGGAATATATCCAAAATAAAATTGGCAATTCAGATCTGGTAAAATTGAGGAAAAATTACTACATTTTTTTCCAATAGTCACTTGTTATTCTACGAAAACTTTGTGAGAAATTCGAAATTCTAACAGTTAGTGTTTCTGCGTAAAACGTTTTTTTTTTTTTTTTTTTTTGAGCAATCACGATTGCTTATTGCTTTCATTTGACTGTTTTTGATGTCCTTTGATTTTTCCCACCGCCACCCTCCGCACCATCACCGTGGACAGGCGGGCTCCTCACGCTGCTGCTCCTATAGCGAAAGCCGTCTCCAGGTTGCATCCATGTCCTACACACACGCGCATACATACACAACTACACAAACACGCACACACACACAAACACACATACATACAGACACTTACACATATACACACACAAAAACCTACACACACACACACAAAACTACCCACACTTTCATGCCTGCACACAGACACAAACACACATGCCTACACACACATACCCTATACGCGCATACATACATATCTCCCCCCACACACACTCGTGATTGCGAAAAACATAATTTGAATTCAAGATGTCAAAATTCAAATTATTATTATTATTTTTTTTTTTTTTTTTTTGCCAAAAAAGTATAAAACTGGATACAATCTGTTTTGAAAGTAAACTCCTCAATTACTAACTACACACGATTTTTTGTCTCGTTCCTGAAAGTCTCGTGTGCATCATAACGTTTGTTTCAAAATTTTGCAAAATTTGAAATGGCAATTGAATTTTTATTTATCGTTTGATTTCAAACATAGTTACTTTTAGCTGAGTAACTCATCTTACGAAATTATGAAACGCTTTTAGTAGTAATATAAACACCTTTTTCAGCCAAGTGTTTTTCAAAGCATTTACGAAACAAATTTTTGCATGACGGAAGAATACATCTTAAAATGGTAATTATTTTTTAGTTTAATTTAAACCACAGTGTACTTAGATGTAATTCACGTAATGAAAAACTAAAGTACAGTATAACCTCGATGTAACTATTGTCAATGGACTGGAAAAAGTTATCGTTAAATCATCATGAAATTGATCGTTAAATCGGGTATCGTTAAATCGAAGTTATACTGTATCCCCCTTCCTCTCCCAGTTCTACATCAAGTAGAACACATTTTTAAGGTTAATTTCTAGTAAAGTATATTCTGGTTCTAAATATAATTGTCAAGATAGACGTTTATCTTTTTTTTTTTTTTTTTGAGCAATCACGATTGCTTATTGTTCTCACTTGACCGTCCTTGGCGTTGTGGTTCCTTTTTCAGCTTGGACCAGAGGCAGCACCACCGCCCACCGGCCTCTGCAGGCGCGCCGGAATCAACTTTTCCTGGTCGGAGACGTCCATGTCCTGTACACACACATGCTCACACACATATACACACACGCCTACGTGCATACACACAGGTCTATACACACACACAAGCCTACACATGCATGCACGCGCGCCTACGCACACACACACACCACTACAAACGCAAGCCCAGGAGGAGGGACAAGCTTGGGGGGAGAGGAGCCTTTTCTAGAAACAATAACTCCAATGAGTAGGGCCATGTTGCAACTCGTGATTGCGAAATACATAATTTGAATTCAAAATTTCAGAATTCAAATTATTATTATTTTTTTTTTTTTGCCAATGTTTATTCTTTTTCAACTGTTACCTCAGGTAATATTTTAAAATGTTGCGCAAAATAACTCCGATTTGACTCAAAAAGAAACATAGGAGCACTCGGCACTTAATAGTATTCTTTTCGCTAGTTCATTTCGTCTGCATTCTGGCAAAAAGCATTCAGTACAGAAAACATAGTTTGATAAATCACTGCAAATAGTTACACTTTATAAATAGTAATCTCCACATGTAATCGAATTGTACACTTTAAAAGTTACATAAATAAACTTACACAAAGAGTTAAGGGCCTGTAAAATGATTTTTGCTACTTTTCATGGCGATTTGAAAGTGCAATTTGAAGATGTCTCAAAACTTTCAGATCGATGAACTTTGACTGAGAGCCACCGTTATAAAGTATTAAAAGTACATGATACAAAAAAAAATGAATTTATTTCGCAAATCTGTACAATAATTTGGTTTGAAACTATAATACTTTAGTTACTTACCTTAGACAACTACGGATTTGGTCTTTTCTAGTGACACAAAGACTGGGACAGCAGTTTTTAATCGCACCAAAAATTTCTTGCGACTAATAGCTCCAAAATTTCGACTTAAGTGATTTGTGAAATATTGTTTCCCAATAATGTAAGACTACTTTCACGTTATGTATTGTTTACATTTCAGGGTGAAATAGCACAATTGTTGAAACACATTGTTGCAATTTAAGTTTGGATGAATAAAGAAGTTTTAAATCAATTGATGACCTGAAACGAAGTATTATTGGTTCAACCTTCTCTGAAACACATTTTTGCATTAATAGGTCAATGCCAATATCTTTGACAATGGCAAAAAGAGAAAAAAAAATTAATTTGAATTTTGACATCTTGAATTCAAATTATATTTTTCGCAATCACAAGTGTGGGTATGTAGGCGTGTGTGTTTGTGTGTGGGGGTATGTGTGTTTGTGTGCAGGGGTATGTGTATGTGTGTGTAGGAATGTGTGTTTGTCTGTGCGCTGGCATAAGTGTGTGGGTAGTTGTGTATACGAATGTGTGTATGTGTGTGGGGGGGGGTATGTGTATGTGTGTGTAGGCATATGTGTTTGTGTCATTGTGCAGGCATGAATGTGTGGGTAGTTGTGTGTATGTGTGTGTGCGTGTGTGTGTGTAGCTGCGTATGTTTGCGCTTGTGTGTAGGACATGGATGCAACCTGGAGACGGCTTTCGCTATAGGAGCAGCATCGTGAGGAGCCGGTCGACGGTGACAGGGTGCGGAGGGTGGCGGTGGGAAGATAAAAAGATAGGACATCAAAACAGTCAAATGAGAACAATAAGCAATCGTGATTGCTCAAAAAAGGACATTTTGACGTGAGATTTTTCGATTGAAAATTACAATGCTTTTTCTATTATTAAATCAAAAATTGGAGAAAAAATAAACATTTTAAATTTAAAAAAAAGGTTCAGTGTATTTGAGACATAAAAAGGTAACTTTTCTCAAAGTTTCGTTTAAAAAAAAAATCTTTTTTTTTTTTTTTTTTTTTTTTACTGGAAATAAAAATAAAAATCCGAGAAGTTAGTTTTTAGAATTTTTCGCATGAATTTTGATGTTATGTAAAAGAAGTGCAAAGACAAAAGTTGTAGTTCGTTTTATTACCAACAATTTTTTTTCGATACAATTGGTAGTTTTGGGGCAAATTGTGATAAACCGTTTTCCTCCTTTAACCCCCCTCCTCCCCCCTTCCCGAACTCAGATCGCCCGTAAATTATTTTTCCTATTAATTTTATTATATTTTCTTACTTTTCCAATCGGCTTCATCCTGTTCTAAATTTTTTTGGTCTCAAGCATTATTGGCACTGGCCTATAAAGAATATTTGAAATAAGAAATATAGTTGATGCTCGATATAAAGATAATTTAATTTACGAAAACTAACGATTTTAAGAACAGCTCTGTTGTAAAGTAAGAAATAACGTCAAAAAGCACAAATTGCAGATTACTGCAGACACGTGTTTCAGCGTTACAAGGAACGCCTTTTCCGATGCAAAAAATATTAAGCTTATGAATGAAAAGACATCCGATAAAAAACAAGAGCTAGATAAGCAAACAGCTTAAAAGATAAAAATAGCGGATTAACTAAACACTAATCAGAAAATAATAAACCAATAAAGAACCAATAGGACTGCATACAAAGGGTAAGAGCTCTCTCACAGGCACAGTTCAGCCGAAAGAAAGAATTGAATTAAGCCAAAGATTAAGCCAAAGCTAAAACAAAAAGAAATGTTAATAACCGAGAGTCGCAAGAAGTGAAAAACTGAATGGAAGGAAAAACATCAGGAAATGAAATAAAATCAAAAAATTTCGAAAAGGAAAAAATAAAGATAAATAGAAGAAAAAAAAAGGGATAGAAATATCAACCCATGAAAAAAAGTAAAAAATAAACAAAGCAAGATAGATAAAAATGAATGCATAAAAATAATAATAAAAAAAGGTATGCAAAATAGAAAAAAATGGATGGGGAAAAGACTGTATTAAAGATATGGGAGCCAGACATTGGAAAAATACGGGACAGCTTTAAGATCATTACCTAAGATAGAACTGTTCCTCAAAATATGGAAAACTTCCCAACAGTCAAGATATGATGAAGTGGGGCATTTTTGGGTAATCTGATAAGAATTATAATCAAAAGAGTGATTCGAATCCCAACAATGTTGACCAATACTAGACTTATTTATTTGCTGTTTTTTCACATAATTTTGATGATCTTTCAAGCGAATTTTTAAAGCACGCCGAGTCTGTCCAATACAGACAAGTTTACAACTACAATTAATTTTACAAATTTCACAACAATAGGGTGGTTTCCTTCAGTCTAGGATTTTTTCCTCAATTGTATCAGACCTAAATTGCCAATTTTATTTCGGATGTATTCCTTTTTGGTGTAAAACAGTGAATATCATCCCTTTTGCAAAAAAAAAAAAAAAAAAAGAAAGAAAGAAAGAAAAAGAAACACGCATTTTCTTCAGAAATAAACTTTAAAATTGAAACAAAATATTCGACATTTTTTAATTTTTTTTTTACTCTACTTTATTCCTTCTTACTTACTTTATTTTTTTCATTGAAAATTTCAAAAAAAAAAGACCTTCGATCCAATTAAGTATGAACAATGAAACCACCCAAGCCGGTTCAAGTAATAACGTTGTATATATAGGTATTATTAGATCACAATTTTTATCACAATTTTTCAATTAATCACAATTTAATCATTAATTAATCACAATTTAATAGTAATATCAATTATTTAATATTAATATAGTAATCACAATTTGAGGTCGCGCTTGCCTAACTGATAACAGATTTGCATAAGGTGCAAGGTGCAGCGATCTCTTAATCGTGGCCCACGGGTGAATTCCGATTTGGATATGTGCTTTTGATATGAAAGTGAATGAGTGGATACCGGAAAATAAGGGATAAGTTCCACTTTGCTGTAAATGACTTGGCGAGAAATAAAGGGATGGATATACACCGTTTTGGTGGTAAAACCAAAATTTTCGCATTTTTTACCGTAGATATAAACCACTTCAAGAAGAACGAAATTCATGGATCGATAGAGCTTATACTAGAGATTCTGAAAACGAAAAAAAAAAAAAAAATTTCCAAATGTGGATAGAATCCGTTTTGAAAGTAAACTCTTCATTTTTGATTTAGAGGATGAGACGATAGTCTATGAGGAGGTAAAGAAACAGCAAAAGGTTTGCGATGAACAGTAATTTCAAAACCACTTTCAATACGAGAAACAAGTACATCAAGAAATGAAATGTAATTATCCCGTTCTTTATCACAAGAAAATTGAATATGAGGATCAACAGAGTTTAAAATAGATAAAACTTCCTCACTTTCAAACTGATTCTAGTTCATTAGAACAAACTAATCATCAACATACCGAACATAAAATTGAAACTGCAGTTTTTGGAACAGCTTAACCTCTACAACACAGGATACATTTTTTTTTTTTTTTTTTTTTTTTTTTTTGTGGAGGGTGGGGAGTTGTAAAAAAAAAAACACCCAGAAAAGCCTGGGTCAATGGGTTTTTTAAAAAACAGCTGGAGTTTTTGCCAACCCTAAGAGATTCAGGGGAGCACTGCGCACCCCCAGAAGGTTTTCGAAATCCATATAATGCGATTGTAGGGTGGGGTACTCCCCCGGAAAATTTTCGAAAATAGCTTTCAATGATCTTTGATAATGTTAGTGGGAGGAGGAGTTAAGAAGCCCTTCTTCAGTAATTTTTCGAAATTGGAATTCCAGAAATACAATTATAACTGATCTTCAAAGATGCTATGGACAAATTTTAGCGACATTAAGGGGAGGGGAAGTTTGGAGACCTCCGAAGTCTTTCCAAATTTAAGTCCTTAAAACGAAACTATAAACACTTTAATGATGAAGAGGGGGCGTTTCTCGAGGGTTTGGGGGAGGAGTAGCGCTCTTTCTGAAGCTTTTCGAAATTGAAGTTCTAATTCGAAGTTCATTTTAATGTCGAAAGGCGATGAGGCTCAGGAACTCTTCCTAGGAATTCTTTCAGAATCAAGGTTTCAAGAATGCGCTTCTAGACTACCTTTGATTTGATGACGTGAAATAAAAGGATAAGATTCGAAGACCTCCCCTCCTCTCTTCTCCTTTCTTGTGCTACATCCCTATTTTTTTTTCTTTTATAAAATACTGATAAAAACGTTGTCGAAAACCTTCCCCAGTATTTTTTTCCAAAACCGTTTCAGTGAGCTTTGGTTTTTTTCATCATGGAATTCTCTAATTTCCAGCCCACTATTTTTATTCGTTTGAAATACAAGTGTTTGCCACTCCAATAGAAAAACAAAAACTTAACATTTTGTACTGCTATGGTACTTTTCAGTGATACCTTAGGTTTTGTTCACTTGATTTTATTTTAGATATCATGCAACCTGAATCTTTGATAAATTTTTGATGCAGGGGAATGTGGGGCAAAGTGAAATGATTAAGATGAATGAGTTTTTTCAAAATTAACAAATCGAGAATTTGTTTTGAAAAATTACAGTACGTAAAGAAAGAACATTCTATTAATAAAACTTGCGTTGAAACAGTATTTTCTATTTTTGGCAGTAAATTAGAGTCTTCAAAAAAAGATGGAAAAGTTTCACTTTTTTTCATGGGACAAAGTGAAAAATAAAATATTTTCTAATGAAATATTTTCTATTCGATTATAAAACATATTTTTGATTGAAAGAATCAGTAAATAAAATGTTGAATCAATAAAGGAAAAGATAATAAAACGATGAACGAATAATCAAATGAATAAATCGATTAATGTATGAAAAAAATAAATCAGCAAGTAAAAGCATTAATAAATAAGAAAATATGTAAATGAATATATATATATATATATATATATATATATATATATATAAAATTAAGCAAACAGAATTTCAAATATTAAACAAATTATAAATAATTAATGATGATAAAAAGGAAAAGTGCAGACAGCTATTAAGTAGGAAAAGATAAAGAGTGAATCCAGAGCTCATCAGCCGTGGAGGATTCATTAATTATGGTCAAAAGACCAAAATTTTAACTATGAACTAAAAGAGAATTTTTAAGCTCCAGTACATGCAATATAGAGTAACAATGGACAAAAGCACCACTTGCTAAACTAAAACCAATAAACTAGAGCTCAAACCTAAAACTAAAAGCAGGGGGTTTCGCCTCGATTTATTAGGAAAACAAGTTCCGATAATTAGTCATCCACGGGACAGTACCTGCCGATAAGAAAATTGTCTTACCTTGAAATCCATGTAAACAAATAGTCCCGTGGATGGCTAATTATCGGAACTTGTTTTCCTAATTAGTCGAGGCGAAACCCCCTGCTTTTAGTTTTAGGTTTGAGCTCTAGTTTACTGGTTTTAGTTTAGCAAGTGGTGCTTTTGCCCATTGTTACTCTGTATTCCATGTATTGGAGCTTAAACATTCTCTTTTGGTTCATAGTTAAAATTTTGGTCTTTTGACCATAATTAATGAATCCTCCACGGCTGATGGGCTCTGGATTCACTCTTTATCTTTTCCTACTTAATAGCTGTCTGCATTTTTCCTTTTTATCATCATTAATTATTTATAATTTGTTTAATATTTGAAATTCTGTTTGCTTAATTTTATATTTACTTGGCTTTTTAGTTTTGCTGCGTTGCGCATCTATGGGCTTTTGGTGTGGTCTTTTCAATATTTTTCACTTTTATTATATATATATATATATATATATATATATATATATATATATATATATATATATATATATATATATATATATATATATATATATATATATATATATATATATATATAACTGAATTACTAAGGGAAGGAATGTAAATGAATTAACAAAAATGAAAACGTAAGTGATTTTTATTGAATGATTGAGTGAGTAAATGAAACAAGCTATTTATTTCACTTTGCCCCATCTACTTTGCCCCGTATGTACTTGACTAGCTCTACAATTTACTTAAAATAAAAATAAGCTTAATATTAAATAAATTAATACTGAATTTAATATTAGGAGGTCTCAATTACTGTTTAAAATGTTAATAACAAGAACTTTAACATTTTATAGTAACAAAAATAACTTTTGACTTGCTACAAAATTTATTATTACAATTACACTTATTACAATAGTTATGCTATTGTACTTGACTTATTACAATATGAGTAACATTTTTTTAAAAATTGCCTCTATTATCAAATGCTTTAATCTTCGGCGGAATTTTTTCCTAACTGGAATACAGTCGACTCCCGCTACAACGCGTTTTGACTTACGCGAAATGGCTATAACGTGAGTTTTTCTCGTGTAACGAATATTAGAACTAACGCGAATTCCTCGACAACAACACGCCATATTTCGGAAAGGAATAGTGGTGCTAAGTGTCGGCTTTGCTATTGACTACTAAATATTAGTTTCGTGAATGTATTTTTTTTCTTATCACTAACTGCGCAACTTCCCACACTGCACTAGTCTAAACATCGCTTTGTTAGTGTGTATAAATAACCACTCCACATTTTTCATTTATTCTTATAAATTCTAAAATAAAAGGTGAAGAAATACTGTGGTATCAAACTTTTTATGTAAAGTGTGAAGATGGAAAGCAAAACAGAAAGTTTTTGACAAGGTAAAGATTCTTGATTACTCTTGAACAACTAAAAAATGGATCGAAGGAATCACATCAACTAGGTATGAGTGAGGTTTCCTTACGTACAATTAAAAGTCAGGAAAAGGCAATCCCTAAAAGTCAAGAACTTCGTTTTAACATAAAGCTAGGTCTAAGCAACATGCAAACAGTATGAAAGGGGGGGGGGGGAGATTAGCACGAGGTTTGAAGGGAAACAAGAGCATCAGTATGAAAGGAAAGTAGTGTTACCACAGATGTGAAAACATTATAAAAGTAAGGGCGAAGCAACTGTATTTAAAAATATATTAGAATAACGATCTGATTATGCGGCATAAATCATCATCCACAATTTTTAAGTAACAAATATAACTATTTTATCTGCTGAATAATAATATTACAGTGCAGTGCTTTATTATTACTATATACTGTATGTACCGTACCGGTTTGTTTTAGGACACTCTCTCCCATTGTTCATTGATTTTGTACATTGTAACAGTATTATACGTTGAATAATGCAGCTTTTTTTTAAATCATGAAAATTCAGCTCTTCCAGTGAGAAACGGTAATATATAGTGTAAAAATGGTCTAAAACAGTTTGAGGGATGTTTAAAAATGTATGAAATAATTAGGTATGTTAATTTAAAAAATCGTATACACACCCTTTTCCACAACGCAAAATTTCGACTTACGCGAGGGGTCTTGGAATATATCCCTTGCGTAAGTCGAGATTCGACTGTAGACTACATATGGTACTACATACACTCCTGTTTGTGAAAATTGCAACACCACGAAGAACTTACACGAGTGAGCTGAAAAACTGAAGGAAATGTAAAGTAGGGCATAATGGTTAGAATTGCAAACCGGTAGCGCATTCGTATGCTGAGCTGAGCAGCGTCCTCTGAACGGTAGATCGAACCGAATATAAATAGACGGCTTTAGCGAGGCGTGTATGATTATCAGTGGTTATATGCTAGAGTAAACGTTAACTGAATCTTTACTATGCCTCTTCGACGAAAGAAAGCGAAATTTGAGCAAAGTTCAGAGTTTGGACGGGGCAGAATCGTCACCCTCCGTGAAGCTGGATTGTCTTATCGTGCAGTAGCCGTTCGTGTGCAGTGTAACAGCAGCACAATCATGCGTGTTTGGAAGCAGTGGACGGACGAGGGTCGGACAGCTCGAAAAACCGGGAGTGGACCCAAAATGTGGCGTCAGCTCGTGATGACAGACACCTGGTGCGTATGGCGCTGACCAACCGCACAACTTTTTCTAGACAATTGGCAACACAGTATTCAACAGCTACAGGTGTTTCATTTTGTGCTTCATCAATTCGGAGACGTCTGCTGCAGCGTAGGCTGCGTGCAAGGATTTCTTTATACAGGATTTCTCTCACGCAAAACCATCGCCACCTGCGGCTACAATGGGTTAATGTGCATAGGAGCTGGCGTGCTGATTGGCAGCAGGTCGTCTTTTCTGACGAATCCCGCTTCAATTTGTGACATCATGATGAATTCGTGTCAAGCGCTATGCCAGTGAACGGCACATTTCGGAGTGCATTATCGAACGCCACAGTGGACGAACACCCGGAGTTATGGTCTGGGGTGCCATAGCATATCATGGACGATCACAATTGCTACGAATTGTGGGCAATTTGAACAGTACCCGATACATAAACGAAGTTTTACAGACCAAAGCTATTCCTTTCCTTCAAGGATTGCCAGGGGCTGTATTCCAGCAGGATAATGCCCGTCCACATGTCGCCAGGACTGTCAAGCAGCAGGTACAGCTTCTTCCTTGGCCTGCATATTCCCCGGATATGTCACCGATTGAACAAATGTGGGATTTCGTTGGGCGGCGTCTCGCTCGTGATCCTCGTCCTGTTGCTTCGACAGGCGATTTTTGGTTGCACATACAAACAATATGGAATATTTTTCCGCAGGCAGATATTCAAACTTTGTTTCACTCGATGCCGAGTCGTGTAACAGCTCTTATTGCGGTGCGTGGTGGCCACATAAAGTACTAATTTCTATCTATTTCTATTGTTTGTAAATGCAATCAATTTTGTAGTAATCAAAATGTAATCATTTATTTGTACTCAACTGTGTTTTAAATTTCATTCAACTATGATGCTTCCTTCATGGTGTTGCAATTTTCACAAACAGGAGTGTAGTTGAAATAGTACCCGATAGGTGGAGCTAAAAGCAGAGTAAATATTTCACCATTTCACTTTGCCCCGCTATTTCAGTTTGCCCCATGTCCCCCACTTTTGTTTTTGTATTTTAAAAAGTAGAACTACAGGCATGATTATTCATTACAATTTTAAACCTGTGTTTATTATTTTAAGTATTTTAGCTTTTTTTCTATTTTAAAGATATTTCCGCAGCCCACGTGTGTTTTTCTTTTACGCAGTGATTTTCCGGACAATATTTTTACAAAAAAAAAAAAAAAAAATACATATAAATAAATAATATAAATTGTTTATGAAATAATAAATAATAGTTATGAATAAAGCCATTATTTAATTAACTGAAGTTTGTCATAGGCTTTTACTATAACTTATAGGCTTGCTAGATTTCTGACATGTTCAACCGGGACACCAGAATGCCCCTCCCCTCGACACGCACGCAATGTTGCTGGTATTCAATAGGGTACACATCTTTGGCCAGTTTGTAAAGTGTTTTTAGAGGGTAGTTCATTCTCAATGCTATACATAAATGGTTACTAATTGCGAACCAAAACCAGGCAGATAAATTTAAACATTTTAATTTGAAACACCTTGGGTAAATACCCAAAATCTGGATATTTTACAAAAAAATACAACAAGTGAATAGGATTTTTTTTTAAATCTAAATATGAAATAATTGGTAAAACTGATACATACCTATGTATTACACAGTTTATATTATTTTTACTTTCTTCTATATCTATATATATAAAAATGGACTTTGGTAAATTTGTTCCCTAAGATCTCGGAAACTACCCGGCAGATTCGGCTGAAACTTTCACCGTTTGTTCTTTTTGGTACTGAGGACGTTTGTAGACCAGTTCGAAAAAAATCCGATTGATAGTTCCTTTTTTATTCTAATTCGTCCAAATTTTCGCATAAATGCCCAAATATGACGGTGAAAAAATGCTTGCACATATTAAAATAAAGTGTGTCCATCGAAAGCGCTTATTTTTCTGCTGAAGATAGCATCTGTTAGAAAGTTCTAAGTTGTATGAAAAACGAGTTATGAGCTTTTTTGTTCCATGTTCGAAGGCTTTCCTCAACCCGATTCATTATTTAGTGTATCATCTCAACTCCCAGTTCATAGTTAGAATTGTTGAATATTTTTGTGTTTCGTCTGACTGTTTGAGGCTTTTCTCAAGTCAGATCTTAAGTAACGTTTTTTCCCCCAAGATTGGCTAATAATAACTAGATTTGGTTGATTATTTTCCATTTAAATGGAACTTTAGTGTAATTAATAGGGTTTTTTTTATTATTTGTGCTCTTAGGATTTTTTAATCATTATCCAATCTAACAGCAAAAACCTCGCCATAATTTATGCAAAAAGATTTCAGTACCGTATGCATTTGGCAGTTTTTTCAAATGTCGCGATTTTTGAAGTCAAAGACTAAGTAATAATGTTTGTCAGCTTTCACCATGTAAACAAAATATCGTCAATCAAAGAATCTTTAAAAACTTTTTTTTACTGTAAAATAATCAAGCAACTAAATTAGGCAAATCCATAAACAGCACAAAAACTTCCATTAATGTGACTTTGTGCACAAATTCAAACCATCGCCAAATTTTACTACTTATTTTGGAAACATTTCGGATGAAATTGTTTAGCGCCATTTTGTGGTGACCAAAATTATCTTAGCATATGGCGACAATATCTCTTTAACAAAAATTAGTAACATACCGTTTTACAAAGTAAGGAGGGGGAGCATTATCCAAGGTATCCCAAAACGATTCCCGCAAAGTCGGTAACATTTAAATCGCACCAAGAACCCACAATAGTTAAAATTTTCCAAAATAACTAAAGCAAGTTTAAGGGGATCACGGGCGCGCGGCTATATTTTTTTAAACAGTTCGTTTTTCAATAGACATACAGAGAAGGTAAGACTCCGTGTAAAAAAAAAAAAAGTATTAACTGATAAATCTTTTTAAACATGTGAAGTTTAATTTCATATTTCAGAAATTTTTCAAATTTGTATACGCTTTCGTGTTTTCGTTTCTAAATGAATACTATTTTGCTCTTTTTACTTATTGCTACTTTAGTTTTATGAGTAAGGAAGAAGCTAGATTTTAAATGACGTCAAAAAGGTGTGTTTTAAGTTCTTTCACTTAAAATAGAAAACAAATGCGAGTAACGATTGTTTCTCATAATTATTGCTAACCCAGGCAACGCCGGGTAATTTTGCTAGTCTAATATATAGAAGAAAGTATTGGATTCGTGCAAATTTTCGAATTTCGAATTTTGACGGATTCGAACGTTTTGAGGTGTGCTGAGTCCATTTCGACTATTTTTGGAAAATGTCTGCCTGTCTGTGTGTGTGTATGTGTGTGTGTGTGTGTATGTGTGTGTGTATGTATGTGTGTGTGTCACGTCTGTGTGTGACCAGTTTTTTGTGGCCGCTCTACAGCAAAAACTACCGCATGAAATTGAACGAAATTTGGTACACATATGTGCCCCTATGTGAACTTGTGCCCATTGGTTTTTGGCGCGAATTCCTCCAAGGGGGGGTGGAGCAATGGGACGTTTTTTGAGTTACGCGTGCTTGCTATTCCTCAGGAAGTAACTGGCGGAATCAAACAAAATTTTGTCCATATGTTGCCCCTAACAGGAGCAGGTGCTGATTCAATTTTGGTGTCAATAGCTCAAACGGGGGTTGAGTTATAGAACGTTTTTTGTCGTCAATTGTGACTGCTGTATCTCAAGAAATAACGAACGGAATCAAACAAAAATTTTTTGACAAGTAGCCCTTAGTGAGTATAAGAGCTGATTTTATTTTGGTGTCAACAGCTAAAAAGGGGGTAGCGCAATCGCCCGTTCTTTTTTTCCATTGTGAGTGCCCTATCTCAAGAAGTAATGCTACGTTCTGGTTGAAATTTGGAATATATGTGAATCCATACGTAAACAGGCTTTGGTTCAATTTTGACTCCAATCGCTCCAAGAGGTGTTGACTTTTTTTTTTTTTTTTTTTTGCGAATAAAAATAGTTTTATTAATGCAACAATAAGAAAGATAAATCGTAATAGATTGTCGTCTGCGTATTTCTCGTGATTTTAATTGTATGGAAATGATCGGAAATATTATCTCAATGAATTAAAATTTTGAACTGTTGCCATCTTATGTTTGTTAATAAATAAAATATTTGTAATTCATTCAAGTAAGGCTTTTAAAGTAACTTTCAATTTTCGCTCTTTGCTTTGCTTTTACAATAATTCAGACATTGGGATGGTCGTCAAGTTTTTGCATGTGTCATTTTGTTTTTGTTAGGAATATTGCTTCCTCGTCAAGCATGGGGAGGGATCACAAAAAGGAAAAATATAGAAGAAAGTTTCGTGATGGCCACAACATACTAGTAATTGCATGGAAATAATCGGAAATATTATCTCAATGATTTGAAATTTTTAACTGTTGCCATCTTGTATTTGTTGACAGATAAAAGTTTGTAATTATTTTAAGCAAGGCTTTTAAAATAATTCTCAATTTTCATTCTTTGCTTTGCTTTTGAGATAAATCAGGAATTGGGATGGTCATCAAGTTTTGGCATGTGTAATTTTGTTTTCGTTGGGAATATTGCTTCCTCGTTAAGCATGGGGAGGGATCAGAATTATAAGAAAGATATAGAAGAAAGTTTCGTGATGGCCACAACATACTAGTTTATTGAAAGACTTCATGAAATTATGAAAGAAACATATCGTGAAACAAAGAATCTTTCTTATCAATGTCATAATCTGAGAAGTATAAACAATTCAGTGAACTTCAGGATTTCAAAATCACAATCTAGGTTAGTCATATCCAAACAAGGGCGTATATAAGGGAGGGGTTGAGGGAGCCCGGACCTCCTCCAAAATCTGGGAAAAAATTAAATAAAGGTAGTTATTATTTGGTTTTAGTTAGCTCACAAATAACTTCCGATCTTTCAGCTACAGAAAAATAATAATAATAATAATGATAGGGATAGTTATAATACGTTATATCAAGGATTTCTGAGCTGGGTTGCTCAGGAAGAGGTGAAGGGTGTCGCAGGGCCGATCCTAGGGTGTTGGCCGCCCGTGTGCAAAGACCTAATGTGCCGCCCCTCAAGAGTAATTTGCATATTTTGACTAATCTTTAACGTCTATATAAATCTTTCTTTAAATTTCTATGCCAAGTTCGAATTTTAAAAAAAGGGGGTGGGGGAACAGAAGAATGATCTTATAAAATGGAAGAATTTTTTTATAATAAGAAACTCCTTAGGTACAATTTATAACTTTGAATCACAAATTCGCAGATTACCATCTGTGAATTTGTGCTTTTTATACGTTGTTACTTTTCGCATTTTATAGTCTTTCTTCGGTGACAGCAGACGGAGGAAGGAGAAGCGTGGGGGGGAGGGGTCCGGGGTTCAGGGGAGGAGGATTGCTCCAAGAAAATTATCGAAATTAGCGTATGAAAAATATTTTTAGTTAATCTTTAGTTGTGTTTGGTTGCAAGGACAAAAAAGTCAAGTATATTCAAGGTACACGGAAAATTTTTTGAAATTGACGTCAAATATCGCAATTTTAGGAACTTTTTCGAGACTTTAGGTGAAAGTAATGTTGCATTTCTTTCCCGAAATTCTTTCAACATTGAAATCAATTTGAAGCTATTTTTTAAGACTGTCGCTTAGGAAGGATCGGCTATATTCTTTGGATCGGCGTTCTTCCCGAAAAATCTCCGAAACTAAAATTTTAAACCCGCAATTTTGGGTTAGCTTTGTTGACGTTGCAAGAGGGAGGGAGATTCAATCGTCTCCCGTCGAAGGATTTCGAAATATAAGTTTAAAACGCAAATTTAGGCCGTCTTTGGTGCACTGTAAAAAAAATTCGGAAACGTTTCTGAGTATATCGTGCAGCTGCGGTTCATGAAATTTTCAAAAACGTTTCTGAGTATTTCGGAATTCTCTTTCTGTAATGTCCGGAAACGTGTCTGAGTATTTCGGAATCCTCTTTCTGTAATGTCCAGAAACGTGTCTGAGTATTTCGGAATCCTCTTTCTATAATTTCCAGAAATGTTTCTGAGTATTTTGGAATCCTCTTTTTGTAATTTTCAGAAACGTTTCTGAGTATTTCGGAATCCTCTTTCCGTAATTTCCAGAAATGTTTCTGAGTATTCTGTGCAGCTGTGGTTCATGAAAGTTTCGAAAACGTTTCCGAGTATTTCGGAATTCTCCAAACAATTTTCAAAAACGTTTCTGAGAATTTCGGAATCCTTTTTCCGTGGTTTTTTCTAAAAAATAATTCTTTTTTAATAGTATTGCATGCCATATCAGTTTCAATTCTTTGATATCTAAGAGCAATGAAACAAGCAATTTTAGAATCATTCGTGGATTTTTCTTTTCTGAATTTCTAATGACAAATAGCATGGTTAACAGCATAACATATGCACAGTTATAAATTTTTGAAAATTTATGAAATAATATAGTAGTTTCATTCGTAATCACAAAATCGTCGGGGGAGGGAAGGGGAGCACTTTCTCAAAAGTGGGATTGTTTGTTAAACAATATTAAACTTCAGTTTTTCTCTCAATATTTTCAAGACAAAATTATCAACATATTGTATTTTTAATGCAGAACTTAAAAACAATTCTTGTATCAAACTTGATAGCTTTTATTTTCGGATAAAATTTGACAGAACTTACCTACACTTTTCGTTCCGAAATTATTTCACGTCAAGTCAATTTCTTTGACGAACAAAGTGTACCGAAAAGTACCAACAGAGAAATTGATGAATTTAAATATGACACCAAAGTCCCCCTGCTGGAACCATTCGGGTTTATTCCTCTGTTCTTGCCCTTTTCCAGTTTATCACAAATATAGATACTTAATCAAAATAGGTTACTGATTTAGAGTGTGCGCAAAATGCATTATATATTTTATTTATTAAAACATTGAACTCTATTACATGATTATTCCATTTCATATATACGAGAGCTCCCCCCCCCCCCCACACCATAAGAGTGATGGTGTGCACCCATAAAATGATATAAAGCGCCCCCCACCTTAAAAAAAGCAACCCCTTAAAAATGTCAATGGCACAGTCTGCGTGGTGAACGCCCCTCGTCTTCTCACCATATGTGCATTGCATATTAATAACATAGTATTTAAAAACTGATCACTTTTAAAACGATGACATGAAATAATATTACTTTTTATTTCAGCATGTAAATGCAGCTGTTCCATTTTTGCCACTGACTCATTTCTCCTGACTGTTCTACATTAAACTAGTATATCCACGAAGGAAATGTTATTTTCGGAACTAATGTCAAGGAATTTTTTTATTGTTAACCACATTTAACAAAATGAATAAGCAGATGAATTAATTTCATAACTATGTTCTTACTAATAGATAACATGGTCATTTTCTAATGGTATAAATATTTTTAAATGAATGAATAAATTATAATAAAAAAAGATAAATTATACCGGCACATTTTTTGTGAAGCATATTACAATACTAGAAAATATTTGCATTACCATATTTCTAATGAATTAAACAATTGATTTTTTTTTTCTTTTTGAACCAAAATGTATGTACATCCAAGTATTTCGAAATAACTTTTCTGTTATTGCTTCTCAAATATAAATCTTACTTCTTTTGCGTAATTAATCAGTTTCAGTTAGTTACAACAAATAGTACACCGCGCACATAGGTATGTAGGATAACTTTAAATTAATTCGATAAACCCAAAAACAGTTACAATTGGAGCCTCATCAAATGCAAATCAACAAAAATATAAATGTATATAACAACATGTTTTAAAATATTCATTAATACTTACAAGTGAACATGAGCGGAAGAAAATCTAAGTACCTCCATTACAACTGAATAAGTAATCCAAAGGGTTTCGTTTCATTAAGTATAAACACGGATGTTGAAACTATTCACGCTTGAACACACAATATATATCTAATTATGGTCGCATTGGAAATTGTAAAGAAGCAAATGGTTATTAACTAACTTAATAGCTGCCTACATCGTCTAAAAAATCAAGGGCAGTCCAAAATGCAAAGGCGTAAAATTAGTTTCGACACATTTTACTACTCTCTAGACATGAAATAACAAGCAATCCAATGCTCTACAGCAACCATAGATAAGAAAAAAAGAAGTTCTCGTTATTTCCGACTCATTGGCGCCTGTGTTGGAAGGATGAAATAGGTTTCGAAGCGTTGCGTCATCACTTCCGCTTCTAGATATCTTGAAATAACAAAAAGCTTTCTGAATATTGAGGAATTCGCTATTGGATGAAGGATTCCTACTATTTCGGAAACGTTTCCGATATATCTAGAAACGTTTCCGAAATTTGTTACAGTGTGACGGTAGGGGATCTGGCGGCTATCCTCCAGTGATTTCTCGGCACTATTTTTTCAAAAACCCGTTTTTGGCTAGATTTGAAAGCAAAAGGGGAAACATGAGAATATTTCGAATCAAAATATTTTTCGGAACTGAAATCCATTATTGGCTATTTTTTGGGAAGAAAGGTTTTGAGAGTTCTTAAGCGGATATTTCTAAAATCGCAATTGTATATTATCTTTGGTAACGTTAACAAAACTGGGAAGCTTCTGCGGATCTTTCGGATAATTTTCAACATTAATATCTGAAAAATATAACTATAGACTTTTGTCCACCTCACCTCGAAGATTGACGGATATGCCCTCTAGCGCCGTAAAAAGTTACATGAGGCAGTTCTCCGGAATTCTTTAGAAATATAAGTCCCAAAATCGATTTTTAAGCATTGTTTGATAACGATGGGACTAAGAGCGGGCGGGGGTTCAGTGTGCCCCCACGAACTGTGTTTTTGAAACTGAAGTCAATTTCAGGCTAGTTTAGGCAGGAAGCTGTGGCTCCACGGAACCGTCTAAAAACTAAATTTTCAGGTATAGTGATTGCGTTGGAGAAAAGGGGGATCCGGGGTCTTTCCCCAAAAGTTCTTGAAACTGATGTTTGAAAAACGCAATTTTAGTTTGTTTTTCAATACGTTAAGTGGGAGGGGGTGGAATTAGGGGCTTCTCTAAAGACGCTAATTGAGACTGTCTTTGGTAGTAATAATGTTTGCGAATGGATTTCGGGGTCCTCCGCTGCAAAAATTTCGAAAAATGCCAAAGCAGTTTTATATGACGTTTGATGATAGGTCGTCTGAAAACACGTTTTGGATTTTGGAGCCAACATTTTTAGGCTATGTTTGATTAAGTTAAGGTGGAAAAGGTGAATCAGAGACTTAATTGGGTCCTTAAGATCGATGGTTCAACCAGCGAAATTTTCCGAAAGTAAAGTCCTAGAAACGCAATTTTAAGCCTTCTTTAGTTTCGTCAAGGAGGTCATGGTATCCTTTTGGATCTTCGTTTTGGAACTACATTTAAATTTGCTCCCCAGGGCAAGGGCCCTGTCCTCCTATCTGATCTGAAACCGGGCAGTTCATTCAAGATTTTAATCAGAAAAATTGTCGTAAAGGAGGAAAAAGTACAACATTTTAGTTCGTCATTCATATATGTTACTCTCAAGGGAGTCGCAATTTTCCACTTTCTCTCCACGCATCCACGATTGTTAAACACAGAGTTTGTTACATAGTTTGCTGTTTGAAATGCTTGCGGGAGTATCTAATCAGTATAGCTTTTTTTTAAATAAATAAAAACCTGTCTTCATTGTTTAGGTCTATAAAAGCTTGGGGAGTAAACATTAGTGGCCGCCCTCGGTGCTCCTTTTAGACGGCACCATTTCATGCTTTAGAAGGGGGCCTTTCCCCTCCCCAATATCCATGCCTGATTACCGGTTCTGTCACAAACTTTGCAACCAAATGAAGCATGTGTGTTAAGAGTAGATATTAATGGACAATGAACCAACACAATTCTCCCTAACATTCTATTTTTCTTATACTATGCTATGCTGTCGGGAAATCGACACATACTTTGACAATTGAACATTTAAAAATGAGCATATTTATTCTACTTATTATAAGTTATCTTGTGAGAAATTCTTGAGGAATTTTGCTGGATTATAAGAACTATATGATGCGGCCTTCGGTCGCCCCTTGCTGTGGCCGCCCTTGTGCGGCGCATACTCTGCACACCTGCTAGGATCGGCCCTGGGGTGTCGCGAAGTGTCCATGGTAACTATAATCCTCATATAAATAATAGCGAATGATCGAGTAACGCAGACGTCATCAACAATGAAACTCGCGCCACGACATGGTATTTTGATATTTTTTGGTAATATTTGACATGCAGGGAAATGCTTTATTTTGACAGGGCTGAACTCGATCCTCTAACTGGACCGTTTTACTGGTAAGACTCATTTTAGGAGAATGAAGAAACGTAAAAATCGTTGACAATGAAAGCTATCTACTGGAGTTTCGGGTTAATCCACTGGAGTTAGGATTAAAATTTTGACTATTGAAATGTCATCAAACAGGCAATTGCTTCGTTCAAATGTAGAAGCAATTTGCACCCGTCATACCTTAATGGGCGATTTTCTAGTATGTAATAAAACTAGACTGTGTCGTGAGAAAATTTTAATTCTTCAAAGGATGCCGCGAATCGTTAGAGTTTAGGAACCCTCTGCGTTAGAGGGCACCAGTCAATGGTATTCAGAAGTGATCAGGGAATCCGTACCTCTTTCTCAAGAAAAGAACGTGTTTTGGGAAAGTGAAGTAATTAAAAAAAAAAAAAACAGATAATGTGGGGGAGAAAATCCCAATTCTTTCAAAAAGAAGACTTTAAATTAAAAATGTTTAACAGATGCGAATTATTGCTTAGCAAATTAATTTCCCCTCTGTTTCTTTCACTATAATCCCCTCCCCCTCTTTTTTCCAGTCTATCTGAAAAGAAGGGTCTTCAAAATGTTTCTCTCATTAACCCTGCAAGAAATTTAAAATAAGTTTTAGTTGTTTGGTTGGAGTAATATTGGAAAATTGATGTCCTAAAAACGCATTTATTTAGGCGTTTTTCGAACAGCAATTGCAAAACATTGCTGGAGGAGAGTCCTAAAACCACCATCCTTACTATACCAAAAATAGTCTGAAATTGTGCCTTTTAAGATTTTAATTTTGAAAAATTTCGGAAGGAGATCCTTAACCTCTCCTTACCTCTAAACGACTCCATTCTCTAAAGATAACCTGAAATTGCGTTTTACCTTTCAGGGGAAGATTCTCGAAGTCTTCCTTTCCAAAGATTGCTTAATGTTGGGACAAAATCTGAATTTCTTTTGAAACGAACCTTAAAATAAAAATGTCAAAAGTTGCTGACCATTATTCAGGTAATTATGAACAACAGCTCTTATTTTCTTATTTCTTTCATTCCCCCCCCCCCCCTCCCATCCCATTTTTTTCTTTTTCCTATTCGGTCTAAAAATAAAAACGTCTTCAAAATGCTACACTTCGCAAGCCTTCTCTCCCCCCCCCCCACCCCCGAAAAAACCCTAAAAGAGCGTCTCAAATCTCGTTTTCAAAGCTTCAATGTCGAAAAATTTCCAGGGGACAATTATTTAACAAATTTTTTTCTAATAGCATCGAAAATCATTCAAGATTGCTTTTCTGGAGCTTCAATTTTGAAATGACCCTAACGTTACCAAATGTGGTTCACAATCGCGTTTTTATGACCTCCAATTTCTAACAATTTCTAAACATTTAAGGAAGAGAGTGTTTAAATCTCCCTCCCCCCCCCCTAATATCACTCAATATCTCTTTAAAACTTCGTTTTTTAGGACTTCAGTTTCGAAATAGTTTGGGGGGAAAGCTCCAGAACCGTCCTGCCCTTAACATCATCGAATTTAGTCTGAAATCATTGAAGCTGCGTTTTTAGAACTTCAATTTCTAAAAATCGGGAGGAGGGATGATCGATTTAGGTTCTTCTTTTTTTTTTTCTTAATTCAAATCGATCGGGGGCAACTTCAAAAAGCCCCATATCATTTCATTACCCTAACGCCGACAAATATAGCCGAAAATGGCGTTTTTAAAGCTTTAATTTCAAAAAATTTCCAGAGAAGTCCCACAGAATTTTTCCTCTCCGTAGCATCAGCAGAGACCGCTTAATAGGCGTTCTTAAACCTAATATTTAAAAAGAATTTCCGAAGGAAAAACCCCTGGATCCCCCCCGCACGGGTCATCTAAAGTGAGAACTTTTAAGAGTGCCCGCTTAAAACTATTCTTCGATCGTGCCACTCTGGGTGACGGAATGAAGCCTCTGAAAAAAATGAAAAGATCAGGACGCTGTTTCTCCCCCCCCCCCCAAAAAAAAAATGAAACTTCCAAAAAAAAAGTGGGGGGGGGGGAGAGCTAATCTTGGTAATATGGGCCCCCTCCAAAATAAAAGCATATATACGCCATTGTATCAAAATGAAAAAAAAGGAAGCATGAGGGATGTTTTGAATAAACTCAGAAGTTATTAAGCTTATGATATTATTGATTTATTTTATTGCTGTTTAAGTGATAACGAGGCAAATATAGAAACAGTTTTCACATTAATAAGCAAAAAAAAAAAAATTAAAATATGGTTTTCTGTTGCCTTGCTCATTGGCATTTGCTCCCCGGTACTTCATGATGAAAATTTATTCAAACTATTTTTAACACAACCAATGGGGTCGTTTCCAAAATTTTAAAAGGATTTTTTTCTGAAAGAGCATGCTTAAAAACATAGGATCTGACCATTTTTTAAATAATTTGTTTAAGTTCATTATTTTTTTTAAAAAAACTTAAATCGGAGCGCTTTTATTGTTTACGGCTTTTGACGATGACATCACAAATGATGAAATGCCATTCAGTGTTGCCACTCACAGTGCAAAATATTTAATTCGCATCTTCACTCACGGGTATTGGCAACGATATGGTTGATAGCAAGCGTAGAGCGCAATATTTAGTTTGCTTCTTGATTATCATAACGTGGAAACGTAGTAGAAAGATGCGACAAAGTGCATCATTTGTGACGTCATCAAGACCACTTCTTGTTTGAAAAATCGGACATTTAATAAAAAAAAAAAAAAACTGTTGGGAAAAATGAAAGTATTTCTGGGTCCATATTTTTTAATTTTATTTTATTTTATTTATTTATTTATTTATTTATTTATTTATTTATTTTTTGCTCATTCTGTTCATTTAAATGACTAAAAGTAGTACTTTTGACTGAAAGAAACCACCCCATTAGTGATGTAGGATGGGAAGGTAAATATTTTTTGGGTATTCATTCGAAGGCAGGGTAAATCCCCTAGTACAAAGTTTCCCAAACTGTGGTCCGCGGACCCCCAGGGGTCCGCGAGTCCATGCCAGGGGGTCCGTGGTTTTATCCCTCTAAAACACTAAACATAATTGAGATTGAAGGATGAGTAACGATAATTTAATTTAAAAAGGAAAGACCATTTATGAGGAATAAAGAAGTTCTTGTTTAAGTACATGCAGGACGTAGCAACCCCCCCCCCCGGAAGTAAATACATTACACATTACATTATTAATTTTGTGTACATGACAAAGCTCATATTGTTACAAAATTATATTAAGCAAACATTGAGGTACATTATTACAGCTGGGATATTATACTGCAAATAAAACTTTTGCTCCAATATGTTTAAGACGCATCGTGAAGACACTAAAACGTAGAAAAGTTGGGCTAAATTTAATAGTCAACATTCAAAATTTCAAGTAAGTTTGCAGTCGGTTTTAATAAATATGGAGCACCACTGTTTTATAAATTTGTTGCACAATACAATAATTGAATTGAAAATAGAATTTTACTTCCATAACTCAAAATAACAATGTAAGAAATGAAAACCAGACAAGAGTTACAGAACAATGAATAAATAAATTTAAAGGAAAAAAGCGTAAAAATATATTAGGAAAAAAATAGATTTAACTATGTCAAATTATTTATTTATTATTTATTTATATATATATATATATATATATATATATATTTTTTTTTTTTTTTTTTTTTTTTTTTTTTTTAAAGGAGGGAGGGGGGATCGCGGAGGTCTGAAGTTTGGAAACCTTTGCCTTAGTAATTGCACATTTAAAAAAAAAAATCGGTGGTATCAAAAGGTGATGATTTTCTTTTTAAAACATAAACGGTAAAATGGAAGATTAAAAATATAAAAATTTATATATTATAAATTTTTTGATTAAAGGCTTTATGAAATCCTATCAAAAAAAAAAAAAACTGTCAGAATTTAGAATGAACTATTCTAAAACTTAAATAGGATGTGTGCTTTTTTTTGTAACAAGTTAAGTTTTTTACTTTTTGTAGAATAGCTTTTTATATCTGAAATTTGGCTATCAATTGATTAGGCATATCCAACATATTTAATGTGAATATCATATTAGATTGTTAAGTTGTTTCACACAATAATTCTTTAAATATGTGATCAAAATACAATTTTTGGGCAAAAATTTGTTTTGTATATGGTTGGTTATATGCATAGTGGAATACATACAGAAAAGTATTTTAGTTGAATATAAATTTTTTAAATAAATACCCGGGTAAATACCCATTTTGGGTATTTACCCGGTTATATATATCCTGGGTATTTACCCTTAAAATAAATACCCGGGTATTTTACATCACTAGTTAGAAGAAACACTTTGAATAAGGAATACAAATTTGAATAATATTTACATTGGTTAGAACTGTTTCTGTTTCGATCTTGTTGCAAAGATCTTCACACAAACGCTAATCCAATACTAGTTAAACACGTTAGTGTTACAAATGGGACGCGACCGGCATTTTCTTTCAGAAGTTTTTAGAAAAGAAACTTTTTTTGTTCTTTTTTTTCTTTTCATTTTCTCAATTTTTATTATCTTTTAAATTTTTTGAGATTGCAAAGATTTCTTTCTTCTTTTTTTCCCCATCAATGAAATGAAATTAGGGACCCCCATTTCTGCAAAAAGAAAGGCTCACTACCCCCCCCCCCCGGCACGCCTTGTGTACCACGGCACGGCTTGCTGGTTCATACAAAATGTTCTTCATGTGCGTAGCCTACGAGGATGAAACGCAGATTCTCGTAGGCTACGTCATGTGTGTAGAAATTAAAATGTTGGACGTTTTGCAAAACCATCAACTAGATGGCAGCACAATAAAGATCAACTTTTTAAATGATTCTGAAGAGGAATTTGTCAAGTACAATCACAATCACGTGATATGATTTCAATTTCAGCGGTAAACGGTAAATAAACGCGCACACGAAACCCATGTTTTCTCGAAAAGTGTGAGTAAGGAATAAAGATCAAAAAGTTCTAAAGAGTGTTGGATTGTGCAGTAACGAGAGCAATGGATGTTGTAACTAGTGATTCGTTTTCAGTTTATTGTGGTTGTGACTGTGATAAGCACGAAGTAGGAAGGAAACATTATCACTCTTCCGTTGAATGGAATATCGGTCGCATAAGTGATAGAATTGTATCGCAAGGCGATTATATTGTAAGCCCGACATTTCATTGTGGCACCGTTTCTTGGAATCTAAGTATTTATCCGAATGGACCTAAATATATATCATCCTCCTTTCCACACTTGAAAAGACCTGTGCTGTATATAAACATTGTAGATAATTTTTTAACTGGTAACTGCACCACCTATTTAAAAACCCTTTTTTTAAACAGAAAAGGAAATACAGTATCTGAGTTTAAATCTGAGAAACACGTGTTCAGTCAAGCATGTAAGCGAGAATTGGTATATGCAGATTATGGTGGCTTCATCAGTAAATTATTGCATGAACAAAATTCGTTGACCATTTGTTTTGATATTCGTATAGAAGAAAATACAATTTCAGGTGTATTAATGAAACAGATGACAAACATTTTCAAAGGTAATACTTCTTTTATTGAAACTGTTGGATTTCTTCTTTACGACTTTTCTTTTTTGTAAATGCATTGGCGTCAAGGACGGATCCAAGGGATGGAAAATTGAGGTGATCGCCCCTCCCTTGGGGGACTCACTCCAGGTAAATTTTCGATATCGAATTTATAAAAGGCGATTTTAGACCATCTTTGATAAAGTTAGTTCGGGGAAGAGAGGTTTGAGGTTCTCCCCGGAAGTTTTTTAGAATTCATGTTTGAAACATTTTTGATGGACATTTACCAGGATATAGGACACCAGTATACATAGTAAAGGACATGCAACAGAAAAAAAAATCAATTGCCCCTTCCTTGACAAATTTCTGGATCCGCGGTTATGGCCTAGCAACATCAAAGCTGAATATGGGCAACTGAATTTTGCGAGGCCCCTGATCAGTTTCTTTCGGACCGTTTGCTCCGGGGAGGCACTTTGGAAGTTTGGGGGGGGGGGGGCAGGGCATATTTAAAGGGGCGGGGCACTATAAGAGTTCAGAGGAGGTCAAGGGCGTAATTAAGTAGTGTAACATGCAGCTCCCCCCCCCCCCCAAGGAATAAATTCAAAATTACCAACTCTGAATAATTTTATAGCATCAGTTTTGTAAAGTTACCTTCATGTTTGGCTTGCCCAGCCTTCCTGTAATAAATCCCTGTATGTGCCCTCTGGCTCGACAATATGAGTTTTAATAAACGCTGCTGGTGCATTATATCATGCCCAAAGAAATGTAACAGTCACTAAGTTTCACAGAAAAAAATGATTAGACCTGGATTATTTGCACTAAAAAATCAAGAAAAAAGGCATGCATATATCCACTAAAAATGCTAAAAGTATTCACTAAACACTAAAAAATATGAGCTAAAAACAAAGAATATATTTGCTCTTTTTTTTTAAAACTTATGTAAAAAAAGAAGTGATAAAATCTTGTGAAAAATGGAGCAATATATTTTTTAAATTACCTTTTTTATGCATTTATATGCACTAAACGTCAAAAAGGGCCGAATTTGCATCAAAATATGCCAAATTTTCAGAAATATCTTTGGAGAGAAAGATGTTTATGACACCATGTTATTTGTCATATAAAAGATAAACTAACACAGGCATTATAGGCATTTCCATTACAGCCCGCTATCCCTTCCCCTCTATACAATGACCCTCATCCAGGAAACTTTTGATTTCCAACAAGATGTACCATGAGTGCTCACAGAGTTCTATGTCTTAAGGTTCCAGTGAGGAACTTTCCATCGACAGTGACAAAATGGAAGCCATAGAGGCTGATCCCCCCGCCCCCCTTAATGGTTGAGTTCCGAATTTTCTACAATTTCTTTTTTAAAAAATCTTTAAAAGTAATGCATTTAAAGTGGAGCATTTTAAGAAAATTTAGAAACTTCTGTTAATGAAGAACATTTGACGTAACATTTTTCATTAACAGAGAGATCATGTCAGACTGTAGAAGGCTCAGTTTTTGATACAAGAAAGTTTCCTTCTGGCTCGGATTTTGATCCGAGGCAATATCACTCGGGCTCTCAAAAATGAGCCCGAACTCATCTCTAAAAGAAACACTGCCCCTGATTGTATAACCTAATGTTACATCTGAAGGAACAAGAACTAATACAGTGAAACCTGCATAAGTTGACCACTTACGGTGCAGTATTTTAGCAGTCAACTTACAAAGAGCTTTTTTCTAGATTTCAGCCCTTTGGCGGTCATTATAGACAGGCGATCAACTTATAAGGGTGGTTAACTTTACAGGTTTAACTGTATACAGTGAAATACCGTTACAGCCTGTGGCGGCTATTCGGGGGGGGGGGGGGGTATGGTTCTTTTATTTCTCTTATTTGTTAATTAGGGGCAACAACTAGAATTTGTTTTAAAAAAAATTAGAAATGTTAAAATTTTCAGAACATAATTATTTGGTTTACTTTGTATATTGGTTTACAAAACAATGTTTATCATTAGCAGTAACTTTTACTTTATGTATTCATTGTTTAGATATTACTAGTGAATTAATTTTTTTACTTTAACAAGCCAAAATTGTTCAATGAAATTATCGCTAAGTGTTTGTGACATCTCAAAATTCTTTGGGGTAAATAATGTGTCTAATTCATGTCTAAGTGTTTCTTCGGGAAAGTAATTGTGTACAAAATTCATCAAAATCTTAACAAAAACGTGAGTTAAGTTGTTAGTTTTACATAAATTACTACTCATCTGTCTCAAAACCAGCCCTAGCAAAATTTTGTATTTTTTTTCCTTTCTTTTTTCTTTGCTGCCGCTAGTCTTATGAGTTTCAGTTCCAACCGCCACCTCTGGTTACAACGAACTTCAAGGGGCTTGCAAATTTTGTTTGTTGTAATGGAATTAGGGTCAAAAACTGAAAACAGGGGCGCCGACTTGGAATAAATATTGAGGGGGCCGGACACCAGGGTCTAGAGAGTATGTTGAAGTACGGAGTCCCCCCCCCCCCTTGAAAAAAATTCAGATTTTTGTGCCTTGAAAATGCCAACTTACATATTTTCTGGTGTGTATAATTTATACAAACAAACAATATGTGACATTGCGTTTTCAAAGTAAAACAATTGCTTCAATTAGATCATGTCACTTGCCTTAAGTGAGGGACAATTTTACAGTTCCATTTTGTGGGGAGCCAAAGCTACGCTACGGCACTATACAAGGTAGTGTACTTGATTTGCATGGAAAGGCACTCCCAGTGGCACCGATTTATAACAACTATTGGGGGGAGAGTGTCATAACGGGGGGCCTTGCCAGGGGAAATTTTCTAAATTTGAGATAAAAAATAGTGAGTTTTAAAGTTTTTTAAGCATTTTAGAGTCATATGATCGACATTAGAACCCCAAAAACTCGACTCTCGGTAAATCGACACTCTGAGAAACTCGACAAGCCAACACATTTTTTTGGCTTTGAAAAAAGAAAAAAAATGGGATTTTCGTAAAAAGCTATTTAATTTTTAGTAATAATTATGCTTTTAGTCTATTGCAGAGCAGTGAATATATAGCTCTGAAAAGATTGAAATGATATCTAAATAAATCTAAACTATCATTAAAAAATAAAGCATAAAAGATTGATGTCGCACTTTGATTACTAAAAGTGAAAACGCTAATTTAAGCTTGCTTTGACAGACCCCGAAGAGTTCCTATTTTTTCCTACTTTTTCCTATTTTTTAGAGCACTGTCCTTATTTTCCTACTTTTTCCTTTTTTTTCCTACTTTTTCTTTCTTTAAGTATAGCACTTCTAACTGTGCATTGATTATTATTTTTACCATGCCGCCCCCATAATTTTCTGCATGTTTCAAATTTGAAAAACAAAAGAAACAAGCGGTTCCTGAACTGACTACATTGACATTCCTAAACTGACATTGACTGACTACAGTAATTTCTTTAAGGAGCGCCGCGGCGCGGCGTCTGCGTGTTTAAAAGTTAAATTTTCGAAAGTGACTTTTTTACCATTGCTCCGTTTATGATCGACTTTTCTTTTTATCGCTCCGACTTCAGTCCTACTGTTTTAACGAAACAATAAAGAAGTGGATACCGACACATTCTAATATATTACTTACAATTATATATTACTTACCCGTTAATTAGAAGCTTTAATTAAAGTAAACGGCCGAGTGTAAAAGAAGTGCGGGAAAAGCCGAATTTCCTATTCACCAATTTTTCGTATAGATGATTACAAGGGAAATGGAGCTCTATTTAAACAGAAAGGCAATGTAAAACCTTAAAAGGAACGTAAGGAAGCAAAAATTGAAAAACCTGTACACAGTACATATTTTCTTGATGTTAGTACAAAATAAAAGCGACATATAACAGAAATTCGCAAAAACGGAACACTTCAAAAATAATCGCAGAAACTAACTTTTTTCATACATAAATATGATTATTGTTCATTCTAAATAGGAAACATGATTATAAAATTTATAAAATTTCAGTTTCTTTCTTTGCAAAGAGTGTATTTGCAAAAAAAAAAAAAAAAACTCGGCAAAACCTAGATGGGCAAAACGTTCCCGATTTTTGGAGAAAAATCGGAAATCAATTTAAATGCAAGATACCGTTTTTATTTCTTCACATTTTTAAAAGTGGGGGGGGGGAATAGAGCCACAAGCAAATATGTACTGTATTTCCTTTTCTTTTTAATAGATATTTTTAAATCTGATATATCATCAATATCGAGGAGTTGCTCCCCCCCCATCACTCTCAATTTCGTGAACAATTTCCGGATGAATATTTTTGTTGTATGGTGAGGAATGAATTGTTTACCATGCATGATTATCCCTTTTTTTCCGTGACAAAAATTTTGGAAGAAGGAGGTAAAAAATCATCAAACCAATAAAACAATATTCGTTTTTATTGCTTGATTAAAATTAAAACTTCCCCGTCATTTTGATTTTTCCACCGGGGATGGCTAGCGAAGTATGTGTTCTAAATGCAAATTTTGTCTGAAAACAATAAAAACGACACAAACTTATAGTTAAGCATTAATTTTCTGAAGCCAGGGAAGGGAGAAATTTTTCTCACTGACCCCCCTAAATGACGTTCCTGAAAGAAAAATTTTCTTGTATGCTATAAATATATAACATAATATAAACCCTTTAGTTTACTTATTTCGTTATTTATTTAGTTTAATTATTTTATTATGAATTTTATATCCCATATTTAAGAACAAATTTATTTTAGTTCTGCACTTATAGTCTATTTCCTTTTTTTTCAAACTCAAACATCTTCCCCTGCTTATGCAAAACCGCATGTCAGTTGCTGATTATTTTCAACTAAAACTAATTTAATATTTGCTTTGCTTTTTGTATCATAGTTTATGACAACAGGAACTGAAAGTGTTAGTATTTTCAAATGATAAATGGATGCTATTGAAGGAATGTTTTCGTTTTTGACAAACCAAATCTTGAACAAAAATGGTTTTATTGCACCAAAATATGAGTTTTATTATTATTTTTTTTATTTTTATTTATTATTATTATTATTATTATTGCGATCCCTATATTGCATTTTATTCATTTCTTCTTGAAATTTTTATTACTGTATTGTTGAAAGGTGTTTCTTTGTTTGGATTTTATTTTCATATTTTTGTATTTAATACCTTTGAGTCCACTAGTTTATTTTTCATATTGAAAATTGTCAGTTTGTTTCTTTCGTTTTGTTATTTGACTCGGTCTTTCATTAAATCCCTTTAATAATTCAAAAGTACTGTTAGTTAATTTTTGGGACAGTTTTAAATCAAAAATACTGTTAGTTTATTTTATATTAGAAATAAAGTTTACACTAAATCTGTTTATTCTTATCTCTTCCTATTTTTTCCTACTTTTTTAAGTGATTTTTTTCCTAATTTTCCTACTTTTTTAATTTTTAATTCCTTATTTCCTACTTTTTCCCCCCAAAAAACCACT
Organism: Uloborus diversus; assembly: GCF_026930045.1. Lineage (NCBI taxonomy): Eukaryota > Metazoa > Arthropoda > Arachnida > Araneae > Uloboridae > Uloborus > Uloborus diversus. Next base: position 58,946,682 of record NC_072739.1, on the reverse strand, counting down.
TCGGGGTCTGCTTTGAATAAGGCCCAGAGTTCATTAAATAAAAATAATGTCTCAAAATTAATGCTTTAATTTAGTTAAAAAAGTTAATACACAGATTACTTTATTAACTCTAATAATTGAAGAAAACTATCACGCCTTCCATTAAATGTACAAATCAAACCCTGATATATTTTTTCCAGATCAGCAACACTTGGATGAGAGCGCTGCCAGCGAAACTTCACCCGAAAGTTTGCGCACTGGGACAAATTCTATGAGTACTCTCAGCTTCGTAACACTATCCTTATTCACACCACTCGTTTTCAATTAACCTGCTTACTACAGCAATAGTTATTTGTTTTAATTCATTAATAGTTATTTGTTTTAATTTTGTGATTTTAGAAACCATAATATGACAAATAATGTTCTTAAATTATTGAGGGGGCTCTGCCCCCCAAACCAAACTATTGAGGAGGCTTGGGCCCCCTCAAGCCCCATGGAGTCGGCGCCACTGACTGAAAATTAATTTTGTTGAATCTGTTATTTCATTTTTGTACGGGAATTCTACAATCAGCTCATTAACTTTTTGCATCAATCATTTTGATATCAATCAGCTATGCATTTTGATTTAGACATGGTAGTAGCTTGACACAATTTTTAGAAACAGCTTATTGGCCCTTTCCTAAAGTAGTTTGGTGGTAATTAAGTTTTCGATCATTAAATGGCACCATAGTCAAGAGAAGAAAATCTTCACTAAGCTGTAAAAGATTCTCAAACATATATATATATATATATATATATATATATATATTTCCTTCAGTTCAAAAATTGTTATTTATTGCATTTAAGTCAATTTTTGCAGTATATTTCAAGCATTTTCATTCACACACATGCATAAATGGCGAAAAAATTGGTTACTATTATGAAAAAAAAAACCTCATACGTACAAATTGAAATTTTTAATGAAGAATTCAACTTCTACCTAGCTAGATTAGAAAAATAAGTTACAAAAATTATATTTGAAAGTTCACATTGAATAAATATTCTATAATAAAACATAACTTTGACATATTTCATTCTGTTTTTTATATTTTCTCACAAAATAGTTTCTCTAAAAATGTAGTTTTGAACAGGACGGTAAAAATCATTGTATTCACTGATTTTTACCGTCCAAAACCTTGCCAACCCTGGTTTAAAATATTTTTAAAAACTAAACTGATTTTTTGTGATTTGAAACATGTCTTCATCCTGTGTTAGGAAACTCTCACTATATCTGTTTTTCATGTATATGTGGAATCTTTATCTATTTAAAAAAAATCCTTTTAACTAACCAAGTGAGAAACTCCAGTAAAATACAGACAGGGATGTGCACAGAGGGGAGAAGGGACACCTGTTGGTCCGGGCCCAAGCCTGAAGTAGGCCCGAGATTTTAAAAATAGGAGGTTAAATATATGAAAGGACATAGAGGTAAACAATATGGAGGGGAGCTTAAAAAAAGACCTTTTTTAACAGGCCCCAAAATTTCTGTGAACACCCCTGAATACAGATCAATTTTCTTCATTTAGAAAGAACATAAGTGGAATACTCAACAGAAATGACTGGCTGCTTGTCAGTTACTGATTATTATTCTTTATTACAACAAAATTGTACAGAAATAAGAATTTTCTGCCTTTAGTCTAAAGTAATCTTCAATTTTTTTTTTTTTAATTTTTGAATCTTAATCTTGTTTGAATGATGTAGCAACTATCCCTACCTAACACATTTCCCAATTCAGTATATTCAGTAAGTTACCGAATTGGTACTTACTGAATATATCTGCCTTGCCTGCAATATTCAAGTTGAACTGAACCATTGTTTGGTTGTCTGGTCAGTGCTAATTCTGTATTAGCTACCAGTTTGTTTGGCACTCTTGGCTTCCTTAAGAGGTTTTCCACCTCCAGCTCAGTCACTCCTATGCCGGGCTGATGAGTGCTAATAAGCACAAAACTGCAGTCCTTGGCTGGAATTGACTGAGCTGGTGGTGTATTTCATGTATTTCTGCCTTAGCCCTGGCTATAGGTTGGTAACTTACTGAATATATCTGCCTTGCCTGCAATATTCGAGTTCAATTGAACCATTGTTTCGGTCACTCGTCTGGTCAGTGCTAATTCTGTATTAGCTACCAGTTTGTTTGGCACTCTTGGCTTCCTTAAGAGGTTTTCCACCTCCAGCTCAGTCATTCCTATGCCAGGCTGACGAGTGCTAATAAGCACCGAATGCAGTCCTCGGCTGGAATTGACTGAGCTGGCGGTGTATTTCATGTATTCATACATTTCACAATGTTTTATAAAATGAAAACTGTCTGTGAACCAATTATGTATTAAATGATAATTTAAAGAATTATGGTGATGGCGAACAGATTGGTATTTCTCCGCATGTGGAGGAATTACTTTTAAGTTTAAATAATTTCGCGCAATAATCTTAATGTCTATTTAATGGGAATAGGGAAAGGTAGCCCCATCTAGTTTTGAATCCTGCCGGACTAGCCCAGAAAAATCAAGACTGCATTTTAATGTTTTGAAAACAATTTTTTTAAGAAATAAAAAGTTTCTATAGAAATTTTTTTTGGTAGGGGTGTATAAGCGAGTTAAAATTTGCCTCAAATTACCAAATGAGAGTTCAACCAGGGCTGTCAGCTTAGTTGTTAACTAGGGGCCTGACCGCCACAGGATCTGAGTAAAATAATTTTTTATAAGCTTTATGTAGGGATGGAGCCGGCGACCAAACTGACAATCTGTATCAACTATAATGTAAGCTTAAAAAATTGTTTTCTCGTGCATAAAATTAAAGATTTTTCCTCACTAAGTGCCAATTTGGATCTTTGGGTATTTGATGAAGTAAATCAAAGTTTCATTGTAAGGCTTCTGGAGGTGTGAGGCCGTGGGCTGTAGCCCACCCCTTGCAATGCCACTGTGTTTATGCAGAGCAATCATTTAGTCCCCACATTTCAAATTTTTCCATGGGAAGCAAAGAGTATATGTCAGGATTGGCAAACGTCCCGGTTTTTAAAGGGAAATAGTCCCTTATCCTTATTTAAAAACTGTCATGCCCCCCCCCCCCCCCCCGTAGATTTTTGATAAGGGACAACTAAAGTCCCATTTCAAGTTCAGAGCTTTACTTTATGAATACAGACAGTGAATGAGAAATTATTTTAAGAAAAAAAAGTAAATAGAAGAAAAAGGAAATTCATGTGTGGCAGCAAATATGAAAATTGTTTAAGTTTTAGCTATAGTTAAAGCAGAACTCAATTCTAGCTATCAATTCAACAAGTGTAAGTTGCAATGAAATTTTTCACAACATGAAAACACATATAAACTTAAAGATTTGTTTAGTTTCACAGTTCTCATCAAAGTAGGAAATTTTCACTTTAGAAAGCAGAACTGAATTTTATATTGTCGTTTGGCAACAGGTTAAATATTTATTTCGGGTCTTGCTTAACACGGAGTAGGAAGAAGGAGAGAAATGTCCTACGGGTTTGCTAGTGTAAAAGTGGCAACGATTGTTCACTTTTTCCAGAGCGCGCTGTCGGCGAACCGCTCCCGTCAATCGCAGCAGATCAATGTAAATGATGCTAAGTTTCTCATTTTTTTAGAGGCAGCTATTAAAGCAAAAAAAGAAAAAAAACTTCTGGAAATTGGTTGTAATAAGGGGCCAATATAGTGGACGATGTACGGCTTTCGTACACAGGAAGTTAGCGCAGTATTTTGATGGAAAAATTTATTTTATTTTTCATCACCAACTTGCCGAATTCGTCTGCTATTAATATTGCGCTGTGCGATGTTTTATTGCGATACGAGTTAGAATTTTTCTATTCCTGTAAATGATTGACAAAATGAGAATGCAGTACAATTATTTACGTAAATACATTTTTTTTAAATTAGTTGTAAATTTCGTGACATGTTTCGAGAACTAATTAAAGCGAAATAATTTTTTGCTTTCACGACCTTTAACAGATAAAAATAAATGTAAATGTTCTTTTTACTTACCTTCAAGCTGATATTGACCATAAAAATTTTTATTCATGTATTTACTCACTGCTTAGACATAATTATTATCATTGCTTTTTATTATTATTGCATTTATTTCAACAACCAAATTCGAAAAAAAAAAAAAAAAAATCGGAAAACCTTTTTTCATTTAAAAAATACATGTACAATAAGAGTAAATCTTAATTTTTGAAAACTTGATTAATTTCAACAGAAAATCCCACAAATATCTCAAAAAAAGCGTTCCAAGGTATAATTTTTTAATGAATAAGGTTTCTCGATTTTTTTTTCCCCATTTGGTTGTCGAAATAAATGCAATAATAATAAAAAGCAATGATAATAATTATGTCTAAGCAGTGAGTAAATACATGAATAAAATTTTTATAATCAATATCAGCTTGAAGTTAAGTAAATAGAACATTAACATTAATTTTTATCTGTTAAAGGTCGTAAAAGCAAAAAATTATTTCGTTTTAATTAGTTCTCAAAACATGTTACGAAATTTACAAATAATTTTAAAAAATGTATTTACGTAAATAATTGTACTACATTCTCATTTTGTCAATTATTTACATTAATAGAAAAATTCCAACTCGTAATAAATAAAACATCGCACAGCGCAATATTAATAGCAGACGAATTCGGCAAGTTGGTGATGAAAAATAAAATTAATTTTTCCATCAAAATACTGTGCAAACTTCCTGTGGACGAAAGCCGTACATCGTCCACTATATTAGCCCCTTACTACAACCAATTTCCAGTAGTATTTTTCTGTTTTTGCTTTAATAGCTGCCTCTAAAAAAATGAGAAACTTAGCATCATTTACATTGATCTGCTGCGATTGTCGGGAGCGGTGCACATACAGCGCCCTCTGGAAAAAGTGAACGATCGTTGCCACTTCTACATAGTAAAGATTTATCTCCTCCTCTTTAACCTCCCTGTTGCTTAACAATGGGCTAAAATTTACATTATAAGACTTTAAAAACTGCTAAAAAGAAAATACAGAGGTGTGAAAATTATTAGATTAATTGTGATTCAGTTTTTCTTGATTAATTTTGTAAATACTTGCAATAATTCATGAAGGAAAATTTGTTTTGCTATTCCAATCATTTTTTCACTCCTTTAGAGTAGTTTTAGGAACATTACTTTGTTAAATGTTGGCATTTATAAGAAAGAAAAATATTCTTGGTGCGGGCCCTTGAATCTCTCCTCCACGTAAAATCACGAAAAGATCGTATTAAACTGCGTTTTTAGCGCTACAAGTGCAAGAAAAAAAAAAAACCAGAGAACCCCTTGAACCTCCCTCTTCTGAACATTCGACATAATGTTTGCGTTTTTAAGGTTTCAATTTCGAAAAATGGGCGGGGGGGGGGGTTGCACCCGAGCGCTTAATATTACGAAAGGCAGTTAAATGCATTTCAAAGATTCCAAATCAGAAAAACTATCTTGGATGAGCCCTCAAATCTCTCGTCCCTCTAACATCATCAAAAAGAGCGTCTCAAACTGCATTCTTAGAGCTACAATTTCGAAAAATAGACAAGTGAGCGCCATCAAACCTCCTCCCCTAACATTACTAAAGATCGTCTAAAATGCGTTTTTAAGACTACGAATTCGAAAATTTTACGGGGGAGAAACCCCCGGACCCCCTTTACTTCGTAGTTAATATTATACTTACGTTAGGTTCATATCGGCTTCCTCTTAAATCAGAAGTCCCATGGAGTCGCCTCAGAACGAACAGTACTTACGGAAATACTACTTTGAGGCGACGATATATGCACACCTTTGTTGAAAAAAGAGGAAAATTATTGGGAATGTTACAGCCTTTATGATAAAACTTGTGTCGCCAAGTAAAAATTCCTTAAAAAATGCTCTGGCTCATGGTGCTGTGTGGTAAGCATCACAGAAAGCATGAGGACCCAATATCAACATGAAAAAGTGCTTGAACAAAGGTTTTATAGTTAACGGTTTGTTTCCACATGAAGACTTCTTATTCATGCATGATGGAGTTCTGTGCCTTGAAGCAAAATTGCCCATATGGGGACTTAAGCCCCCCCCCCCCCCTCCTGAGAACTTCCTTGCTTTTAGTACTTTCTTCTTTGCAAAAAATGCAAAAACAGGGGTCTGGCCAGAGCAAATTTGGGTCCGTTAACGGACCCTTCACAGAAATCCGATCAACCAAAACGGAACTTTCACAAAAATCCGATCAACCAAAACGGACCTTTCACAAAAATCCGATCAACCGAAACGGACCCTTCACAAAAATTCTGGTAAACAAAAACGGATCTTTCACAAATAGTTTATTGAAAGAGCAAATCTCAAATTAAAATAATACAGCATATTTAAAGTTAAATTGGAGAAATCAACTTATACAAAATCAGCTAATTTTGCAAAAGGAAAAAAAAAAATCGGCACTCTTGTGATGCTCCTGCAAGCCATAAATAATTACTACCGCCAAATTAATATAATGCCTGTTGTTGGTTTCTTTGAAAGAAATTAACAGCTGAAAGTCAGTTAGGTTTATAATTTTGCTTGTTTGTTTTATGCAGCGGTGTTGTTGTAAACTTCTTTGGAAAAGCGTCAACATTCTCTGAATAGGCGTAGTAAGCACTTTTCTCCCCACTCATGATTTAATCATCAATAATATACAGCGAAATGAATTTAGAACTGCAAAGGATAGTATGGGTGGGGCGGATGTAATCGCTTCAGATAGGGTTACAATATTTAAACTTATCGCCACTTAGTGTCTGGTGGTGCGATGTTAAACTGTTATTTTGGGAGAAAGTTATATGGGTTTGGTTTTTCGATACTAAAAAGGATAATTAACTTTAAATAAACTTTTATTTACTGTTATTTTTTTCTATAGATGTCTACATTTTGAAAAACGCAATCTTTTTACATCCGATATGAGAATCATATTTTTTTTTTTTTCAAGCTAGCTTCGCTTTATTAGGATGCAAATAGATGAAAAGTCTCTTTATTTTTGTAACAAAGCTTATTTCAAGTTTTTAAAGGGGAATTCCATTTTCTTTTATGAGTCAATAATTAAAATGCTGAATCGACGGTTTATTTTTTATTTAATTAATTAATTTATTTTGCTTCAACTGTGTCCAGATATTAATGATATGTTTATCATAGGGCTCTAAAATGCAATTTAAAAGTAATTTTATCAAAAATATTTATTTTACAAGCCGTTTTTTATGCTTTTGATTCCTTCACTTTGAGGATTGCAATCTCTTTGCACCCGCTGTGGAAATCTGATTTTTCGAATTTTCGATGTTTAGTACGCTTAGTTAATAACAAATAAAATATTTTTTTATTTTTGTGAAAATCCCGGAGTTTATAAGGTTTGAACGAAACTCTGTGCTCTTAAACAGTGTCTTGGATTAAGAAGTTAAATGCTGAACCCCTGCCTATTTTTTTTTCTTACAGCTATTTTAAATACAATACAAAAAAACATTTCTAGTATAATTTAACATGATGTAGAATGGTAGATAAATATTGATACTTGAGGGGTGCCCATCTACAAGGGAGCGATGCCTCCCCCCTCTCTTCAAATACTAGAAAAACACTCAAGAATGATATTCTCAACAGAAAAGAGAAAACACTCAACTTTAAGTGTCAATGATGCAGTTTCCACCATCTCAAGAGTCTAAACTTTCGTTTTTACAAGAATTTTTTTTTTTTAATTATTTGATTTTTCGCAAAAATAATTGATTTTTCACAAAATTATTTTATTTTTCACAAAAAACGGACCCTGTGAAAAATCCTGGACAGACCCCTGAAAAAGGTATCTTCTCCAGCAATTAATAAGTTATTAAAAATGTCAAATTTTAATAACTCTAATCTGTACTGAAATCTCTTTCTATAGGGAAAATATCCTGCTAAACCATGTGGAAAATATCTGAGCCCCCCCCCCCCTTAAAATTTTGCATATGGGCGCCCTTGTCTTGAAGCTTTATCTGTAACCAAAATTTCGAGTGAAAAAAATGTGTAAAACACTTCCACCACATGGAAACAGTCTCATGACGAGTAAATACAAATTAATTGAGAAGAACTTATAAAAAGAATGCCAAGAGGGATCGAAACTTTAATTAAAAAAATAAGAAGATGCCCCCTCTTTAATATTAAATGTATCAATATTTTTTTTTAATAAAGTATTTCTTTGATATAACAAGATTTTACTGTACATTTCACAATTATTCTAATAATTTTCACACCTCTGTAATTATAGCTCGTGTTACTTCCTAATAGTGTAGCTTTCTATAAAGAAAAAATGGCTAAAATCGGTTCAGTAGTTTTGGAGCCTGTTCGATACAAACAAAGCAAAAAAATATTTCCTCTTTTTATATTAGGGTCATTCCATAGTGAACGACGTAACATTCGGAGCTGATTTTCTTACTATATAAAAAAGTAGTATAGTAGTAGGAGTAAAAATATATATATATATTTTTTTTTTTTGGTTTAAAATGCACAAGGTGACTATTTTTCATTTCTACCAAGAAGTTGAAGCAAAATAAGCACTGGCAGGTATTTTTTCACCAAAAAAGGCATTGTAACTAACGTAACATTTTTGCAACCTTGAGAAACAATGCTTATGATACAAGGTAAATTTTTCTGAAAGTTACGCAGGCATTTAAAATTGGCCGATATATTTGTAAGAGGCAAACAGTCTGTTTTAAAAAATATACTACAGATTTACTACAGATGAATCTTTTTTGGCCCTTAATGGTACTTTTACGAAAAACTGTGTGTGACTAAAGTAACAGAACTAACTTAACCATTGATTAACCATATAAAAAACTTTTTGAAATTAATCTCTTGCTCTTATACAGTAGAGAACCAATTATCCGGGAAGTTCGGGACCATCGCTATCCCGGATATCTGAATTTCCCGGTTTTCTGGATCGCTAAAAAGCGCTATTGGCCGATTCTTTGTTAATCTTTAATACATAGTTATGCATACACTGTTAAAAATTCAGGAAGATTTTCTAGTAATTGTTACTGTAAAATGGCGGGCTAACGCATCGCTGATTTTTACGGTAATTTTTACCGGAGAAATTAGCGATCCCAGCGCCAATTGGTTGCTGCGGCCTACCAAGGAAACCGTAAAATTTTACAGTAACATTTGATTTTTACGGTAATAGTTACTGGCGACATGGATGCCAGTAACAATTACCGTAAATTTTCCGGAAAATTTTTAACAGTGTATTAAAATAAGAAGAAAACAGTTCAGAAATGCCTTTAAATACCGAAATATTAAAAAACTAATAGTGAGAGAATAATTTAAACACCAAAAAACTTAAATTATTCATAATACCTGGGACCCTCACATTCTGTTTGGAAAAGAAAGAAAAAAAAAAAAAAAACCACCACTTTTCGATGTTTTAAAACGAAAGAAAATGAAGGGAAGGGCAAAAAATAAATTTTTAAACCTAAATGTGCTATTTTTCTACTATAGTGTATGGATAACTAATGCTTTTGTATTTCGTTAATAAGAACAGAAATTTGATTTATGAGTTCTTGCAGTCTTATTAGTCTTGCGTTTAATGGATTTCTAGATTTCACGATCAACTAACTATCCGGAAAGTTCGCGAATCTGGTTTTCGGCGTTTCCCGCACTTTCGCGACGTCACTTCGGCTAAACGCCTTAAATTATAGGCCATTCAATAAAATACTGCATTAAATAAGAATTGTTTAGAAATTATTTAGAAATTAATGCGACCCTTTTCAGTTAGAAGAATAAAAGACGAAAATTTCAGAGTTACTACTCATCAAGTATAACCAATTGAAGTTGGTGTTTGCAAACGTTTTCCCGAGTTATACTTGGGTAACATGGTTTTATTGAGAAATTACTCATATTCTTTTTTGTATTAAAAAAAAATGCTTAATTTTTCGAAAATTGCCAAAACTGCTTATTTTTTAAAAATAGCGGGAAAACCGGGCAAAAGTTGCCGGTTTTCTGGTTTCCCGGTTTTTTGGTTCCCGGATAAAAGGTTTTTTACTGTATTACTTTTACACTTTTTAGGAACCTTTTTTATGTTGCATCATGGTTTTTTCTTTACTTTTTTTCTATATTAGCGTAAGAAATTTGATGGAAGGATTCAGTTCAATTAACTCAGTTTAAATGAGCAAAGAAAAAAATAAATAAGTAAAAAACTGCTTTTACTAACTGAATAACATCATTTTTGGGCTAGTTAAATCCTAAATATCTCTCTTTTAAAAAGTTAACTTTATACAAGTTGATAGCTTCACCAAATTCTAGTGTTCTGCCAATATACTAGTTATCGTCATAAGAAACCCCGTAGTACTTTTCAACGGCACATGATTTTTTAAAGTTTACTGATTCATCAAACAAATAGTGTTGTGTATCTTGAATCAAAATGTAATATTGAAAAAAATATTTGAATATTTTTGCAGAATGCATTTTAATTCCAGATATCACCGCAAATGTTTAAATTTCTATATGATCATTCATGCATTTTCTGAAATATGATGCAGCCGCGCTTATTGTCACTGTATCATGTAACATCTTCAAATGTTTTCCAACAAGACTGCCATTACTTCATTTTAATAATAGGTGGAGATGAATTTTTTAAAAAATAGACGTTCTCCTTTGCAAAGACTGTCTTTCTATTTTCTTAATTCTTTTGCTTAGATTCTCGTGTTGAATGCACATTCAGCAGAGTACTCATTTTGCTTTACTCGCCTTTTTTTAAAAAATAATACTTTAAATTGGAAGTATCTTTTTAAGGACCTTTAAAAAAGTATTTTTCTAAGTAGACAGAAGTTCTACAATGTAATATTGCTGGTATTTTTCACCCTAAATATTTTTAATCAATATAGAATGCCTACTTTTTCAAAATTGTTCATGAAAATGTAAATTAAATTAGTTAAATTAAGTACGTTTTAAATGTTAGCAGTCATTTTTTAAATGTTACATTAGTCACACTAATTATTTTATATTTACTGCTACTAATATAAATATTTTGCACTTTTTAAGTAGATATGACACGAAAATAAAAAGTGCTGTTTGGTTCAATGATCTGGTTTAGTTTTTAAGCAGAAAATAGTACATTTTTGTGACTAACGCAACATAAATATTTTCAGTGAAATAATCAAACTAATTAAAATACTTATTTTATAATGTATGCAAAAAGAACAGTCAATTTTAATGGGCCAACATCTAATCTTTTAGAAGAAACATAGTAGTTCTTTTAAAAATTTGCAAAACTTTTTACATTACACAAGGAAACTTAGACGCATGTTTTTTGCATATGCTAAGCCTTTTCTACAACCTTGCACGTTTAGAGCCAGAAGAGAAACACTGAATGAAATTTTTACGAACTGTTACTGGATTTATGTACTAAAATCAGGGTTGGCAAGGTTTTGGACACTATGGTAAAAACCACGGTGTTTTTACCGTCCTGTCCAAAACTGTTCAAAACTATATTTTTAGAAATATTGTATTCTGTGAGAAAACATCAGAAGCAGAATAAAATGTATCGAAGCAATGTTTTATATTGAACATTTGTTCAATGAGAACATTCAACTTATGTATGCACCTGATTTCAATCTAGTTACATAGAAGTTGAATTCTTGATTAAAATTTCAATTTGTATGCATGAGTTGATTTAGTTCTTTTTTTTTTTTTTTGACATTAGCAACCAATTTCCTTATGTTTATGTGTGTGTACCAATGAAATCAGGGCTGGCAAGGTTTTTCCATCCTGTTCAAAACCCTTGTGTCCAAAACTACGTTTTGAGAAACTATATTTGGTGAAAAAATATCAATAACAACAAAATGTGGCAACATTATTTTTTTGACTATTTAATATATTTATTCAATGTGAACATTCAAGTATAAATATATATGTAGCTGATTTTAAGGTAGTTATACGTAGAAATTAAATTCTTCATTAAAAATTTCAATTTGTATGCAAGAGTTTTTTTTCATCAATAAACCAAATTTTTCGACATTTATGCATGTGTGCAAAAGAAAGTGTTCCAAATATAGTGCAATAAAGTATTACGTTAAAAATATGAGCTAAAAAAAGAACAGCACAAGTTTTATAAATTTAGTGTTTAACCATCAATTTTTTGTTTTCTGATGTATGATTTAAAAAATAATTTTCGTTATAACATCATGCAAAACTTATTCGCAAAAACCATTATTTTTTTTAATTTATTTATTAATTTATTTATTTTTTTGCACTGAAATATGACACATTCAATAACTTTCCTTTGTGTTATAAATGGAACTGGAATTTGTTGTGTTGTTAGTGTTGTGAATTTCTTTTCATAACTCTACCAACTGTTACATAAAGAAGTTTTTATGTAATAGTTATTGGCAATTTTTTTAAGCAAAATATTTTTTAAATGAATATTTTGGAGAGAAATATTATCAACTACTCATTAATTAAACCTCATTAATATCTATATTTGTGCATTACGAATATTGCAATAAGTACGAATTGATTAGATTACACCACTTTAGCTTTGGCATAGTTTTGGATAGTTTAAGTCAGTTTTGGACAATTTCGGTCGGTAAAAACCACCTGTCCTAAACCAGTTTTGGACAGTCCAAAACCCAACCCTGACTAGAATGTATGCTGAATGAAATAATGGTAGGTTGCAATTAGGGCGTTGTGGAAAAAAATTCTGAGGTTGAGGTTGACCTTTCTATGGAATGACCCATTAGTATAGATTCATGATATAATTTATGCAATAAAATGGGATAATCACAAGAACGTAGTTATTTTTTACGGCCTTGTATTTTTGTTTCTTTAGTTATTGTACAGCCTTGTTTTCATCCATAAAATGATTTGTTTTTGTTATGAATATGCTACCCAAGTTAACCCCTTCAGACCTGGTGTCCGGTATACCGGACATACACTTTAAACAGCTGCTAATCATTTAATAATTGATTTAATTAGTTGATTTTTTTTGTCACATTCTCTTTACATTCTACTTATTATAATCTGAAATAATTTTTTGTTTTCGGATTGACAACACTGACATATAAGTATTGAGAGGTAGAGAGTGGCTCATTTTTCCAACCATGGATTTTCATCTGAAAAGCGAGGTTTTCTTCCTGATTTTTAAAAAAAATATATAATCTTTAATTAATTGTTTCAAACGCTTATATTATGTTTTATAATTGTTTATGGAACATTTTATAATGAAGTTTGTTCGGTATTTTATTGTTTTTGTATATAAAATATTGATTTCAAAAATATAAGTCCGGAATACTGGACGTGCTATAACTCTTTTAATTTTTCTCCTACAAATTGAAAATTTTGTCTATAAGATACTCTTTACCATAGTACACTGTGTACCAAATATCAACATTTTTGGTCCAATATTTCACGATTCCGACTCAAGAGGTTAAAATCATTCCATCTTACTAACTGTGAAACAGAATTACTTATTTCTACTTTAACGATTATTTAAACGATTTTAGCTTTCTTATGAATGACTCAGAAGTGCTCCATTTTAGCATGACTGTCAAAGTAAAATGTATGTTATACGGTCTCATTGATTTTTCTGTATAATGATAGTAACATTATAGTAGTACAAAGAATAGTTTCCTCTTTTTTTTTGCGAGTTATTTAATAAAAAATAAAATTTCTAATGGAATTTTTGTGGATGAATTAAAATACGTTATCAGTGCTTTAATAGACATGTAGAAAGAAATTAAGTTAAAAGAGAGCAATTTCTAATTATAAGTTATACAAATACGAAATGTTTATTCCAGTGCTTCCCAACCTGGGAACGATCGCCCCCTAGAGGTAAAATTTGGGGGGCGATCAGTGTTTAAAAGGTAAAATTAAAATTTTAAAAAGCCAGCAAATATATCGAAATTGAAAACACATAGTCTGACCACCGATGAGATGGAAATGCAAACATCCGGTTTACAAGCGGAAATGGACTTATCCAATAGTTTTCCAGCGATGCCAAAAACTTTTACTTGATTTGAATACTCTTGCAATAGGATTTTTTAGGTTTGAACTCAAGTCAGTTGATATGCTCATATATTTTCAATACAAGTTGCTTTTTTTTTTTTTTTAGCTGAGACCTCACCATTGAAAAAAGAAGCTGGTACGAATACATTATCTGAAGATTTTCAGAAAGTACATTTACACAATGATATCTCAACAGAAAAAGATGAGGATACGGCTGTACTGTGTGCGGACTTGGAAACATTGCACAAGAACCCGCGATTTGCTGATGTCATTCTAAAATTAGGAGAGCGGGAGTTTCCGGCGCACAAGGTGATTCTGGCAAGTCGGTCAAAAGTGTTTGAAGCCATGTTCGAACATGACATGCAAGAAAATCAACAAGACGCTGTTAGTCTTGTTGAAATGGAAGTCGGTACTATTGAGGACATGCTTAGCTACATCTACTGTAGCAAAGTGCGTCAACTGTCTCCTGAAGAAGCGCTCAAATTGTATGTTGCAGCAGATCGGTACGACTTGCAGGGACTGGTGCTCAAGTGTCGTAAAATTATGCTCAGTGGGTTATCTATCGACAATATTTGTGATATATCTGCTGTTGCCGATTTGCACAATGACCAGTTACTAATAGACGCTGTAAAATCTCTTCTATCTAAAGATGCTAAAAAACTTCTAATGACAGACAAGTGGCTAATGTTTTCCAAGGAGAACCCACTTTTAGCTTTAAATTTAGTTCAGTCTGTTATTTTAGGTCATTGATTGTTGGTTTTGCAAAGTTGATGTTATTGACTACAATAATATTTTTATAACTCTTGGCTTAAAACCTTGATTTCGAAAGGAATGTTTTACTACTATACCATAATTAACGCCGATGACATCGTGATAAAGTTAGTCAAGCCAAAATTTATTGCTGTTGTTGGTTTTTTACATTTTTTTTTTTTTTTTTGAAATATATGGGTTATTCTTCAAAAAGTGTAACTTTTCTGTCACACGCCTTCTACAGTAAAAACTTTAAGGAAAAATTCATTTACCAATGATTTTTAATTTCATCAAAAATATATCTATTTCATCCTGCCAACAATTTTTTAATAACCATTTTTATTTCACTATATTTTTAATTCATAACATGTGAATTCTCACCTCCATGGCATGTCACACACCTTGTGACTGTTTATGTTGCTTAATAACTTGTTTAATTAAAAGTATATACTTCTTTATTTATTATTCCTTTTACAAGTGTCTCAACAACTAATTGTTTCAGTATTTTTAATTTTGTATTTTGTTTCTTTTAGAAGGACAAGGTCACACAATAAATTCTCACCTCCGTTACCTAAACACAAAATGCCATTCCTCATTAACACATGGCAATAATGATGTCAAATTTTATTTCCCATGATACAAGGGAGCCCCCTTCTTGATTTTTAGGCAGAGTTGAAGTTGTGAGATTTTTGTCAAAAAATAAGAAGATAGATTTTGCTTTACAAACTTAGTGTGGTTATTCTGAATTCTCACCTCCGTGAACTTGAATTTCAGGGATGTAAATTAATGTAAAAAAGGAAGTGAACATGTTTTCGTATGCTTAACATGTGCAGATTGTAGCAACGAAGAAAAAAAAATCCATGTATCCATTAGGCCTATATTAATGGAAAGATCCTTACCTCCATGACAGAGTTTATGAATGTCATTGTTTCTGAGGTGAAAATAACTGATGGTGGGGAAATACATCAATAGGCATTCTGCCAAAATTATAAAATACCAGTATATCCTCAAATTTACTACATAAATACTATTTTTTAACATACATTTGAAACTACTAATTAATACGTACTTTAATCCAGAGAGCTTAATACAGTAGAAGACCATTATAACGCACACCTTGGGACCAGAGCTTTTGCATTACACAGGTTTTGGCGTTATATAGATCATTTCACAAATTTTGAAACTAACATTCAGAATATATCTATATATTGGCACTTCAGAATGAGTTTTATCTTCAATGAGTATTAAAGCACCAATATTACAATTAGTTATTCACAAATAAATATGTTTTACAATCTAAAGAAAGTGCATTACCCTGCACTGCTTCATGACTCGCATAACAGCTGCATTTTCAAGAGCCATCTGGTATTTTCTGTTTACTATGAGTACAAATTTTAAATTTAAAAGCTTTGAATTAAGATGGAAAAATGAAAAACTTGAAAAATTTAATTTGGTTAACCATTTTTATGTTTATAAAACAAAACAGAGGGATTTTTTAAGCTTCCAAAACCTATTGTTTACTTCTGAAAAGTTGTGCGGTTTATAGAGCATTGCGTTATATAGGTCGGCGTTATAATGGTCTTCTACTGTATTATATTCCCACTAATCATTAAAATAGCTGATTGTTTGAACAACTAACAAAATTACTACTTTGATATTAAATTAACCTCGATTTTTAAATATTAAAAGTTTTTTTTTCCTTCCGTGAACAAGGCATTTTTTAATTTTTTTTATTTATGAGTAAAATAATTGGAACTTAGCTGGCAATTGTTTATGGTTACTTCTAGTAGGTAACACTTTCATGTAAGAATGGAAAAAAAAAAAAAAGAAAACAAAGGTTTCAAAATTGAAAAATATTTGCTTTAAGAGTTTTCTGGAGAATGACCCATATAGACTGATTTTTTTTAACCCAAGTGCCTTCTTTAAATGTTCTTCAATTAGCGTTATTGAAAATATTTTAAAATTAGTTAAAAGCCACAACTTTTACTCGTGCTTTGAGCTTAAACGTGCATTTCTGTCATTTTGTTTTGAACTATAGATAACGTGTAAATAAATCCGAACGATATTACTTTATCTTCAGGAAGAGTGAAAGATGAGAGAAATCTTCTCTTTTTTCTGGTAATGGGCAGCCAATAAGTTTTTAAGGTGGAATACCTTTGCATTTGTTATTTTTCACAAGAGGTGTTTCCAAAAATTTTACATACTTTTTATGTATCTTTTGATATTATAATGTGTTGGTGATTGAATAAATGAAAAGCTCATTTGTAGCACCTTCCTCGTCGGGTTTTAGTTAATGATTTATTTACAGATACAAATACAAAAGTGACGACCAGCAACAGGCTCTGGGTCCAGCTAGACTGGTCCTAGTGTATTTACAATCCCCAGTGAAGATCAATGGCCCTCTTAAAACTATCTACTCCCTTGCTAATTCCCAATTCTTCCGGTAAGCTGTTCCAAGGTTCCACTACCCTGCTAAAATAATAATTTTTCCTAATATCCATGTTAGCCTGAGAACTACTAGTTGAGGATGATAAAACTGAGGTGAAAGAATAAATTTCAGCAGAAAAGAATTTTATCTTTCATTCAAAAGCCCACAGAATTCCGAAAAAATGTGGTATTTTTTCGTCGTAGGTATGTCCAGTGGCGTAGCTAGGGGGGGGGGCGGAGGGGGCGGTCCGCCCCGGGCGGCACTTTTCTAGGGGCGGCAAATTGGCCCTTTTGATGTGAAAGAATTAAATGTATTTTCTAAATAAGGAAATTATGGTTTTAATCTATTACTTCAAGCAAGAAAATCTCTTCTTAACGCACTCAAAAAGACAAAATAACTTTTCTGAGACATAATGGACAATTTAAGTATTCATGTAGTTTTTTCAATTATTCCAAGAAAGTGACACCACAAACGAAGAAAAGTGCGGCTCAAGTCATTTCAAACCAAACTTTCCCAGAAAAATATGCCTGTTTCAACACTCAAATTTATGATTGAAAGCTCGATAATAATAAGAAACTCTCTACCTGACTTGAGCCGCTATTTTCTTCGTTTGCGGTGTCATTTTATTGGAATAATTGAAAACTAAAGGAATAATACGTAAATATTCCATTCTGATCCAGAAAAGTAATTTTATCTTTTTGAGTGTATTATGAAAAGTGTATAGTATTTTTTTAAAAATCTGTTATTTAGACTGTAGAGGTTAACTTCGGGAAGACGAAAACAATGAACTTTTCCAATTTTTGTTATAAGAAAAAGCTAATAAAGGATTTTAAGTTTAGAGTTTTGTTGGTATATATTATTTTCGGGCATTGTTAAAAATCTTCAAGAAGAAGAACATTATTGCTCCAAGTGGCATTTCTGTGTTTTGTGTGTGATTGAGATTCTGAATTGCTAGTATGCTTTTTACTTACGCTGTAGTTGTTTTTAATAAAAATGTTATTGTTGTATAAATGCTTGATGTTTGTTTTAAACGACGAAACTGCAACTCTGCTATGTTGGAAGTTTTTCCAACAAGTTTCTTAATAGCCTGCTAGTGAAACAAAAATTTCCCTTTATTTTACTTCAGGAAAATGGTGACAAGAGTAAGAAAAAAGGAGGGGGGGGGAGGTGTTAAATGTTACACGAAACAATTTATTGCTCGTCACACTTTATATGTTTCCGAGTTTGCTTTGATTTTCCACTCTTTACAAGCGTTCTCTTCTTCAAACGAAGTATAAGAGATTTCAATTTTTTCGCTTTTGCGAGTAGATAATCTATCCGACAATTTTAGATCACATATTAATCTACTCTTTATGGAAAGTAAGCGAATTTCGTTTTTCAAAATTTGCGTTGGACCCTCAACTTATCCAAACATAGTCTAAAATGCGTTTTAAAGAATATTCAGTTTCAAATAAGTTCGGTTGGGAACCTCTCCCACCCCCAACCTGTAGTCGAACAGTGCAAGAATGTTTTTTTAGGCGGGAGAGCGCTTTAATATCTTATCCCTTTTCCTGATACCACCAAATACGTTTAGAAATACGTTTTTAGACCTTAATGTGTGAAAATTTCTGGGCCGAGCCCCTAGCCCTACCGTTTTCTCTAAAGTAGCAAATACAGCCAAAAAGCATATATTTAGTCCTTTAATTCTGAAAACATTCCTAGAGAAAACTCCCAATTTCTCTTCTAAAATCTCAATATCTAGCATAAAATTACGTTTTCAATGCTTCGATACTTCAATATCAATTTAAGAAAACAGCATTTGAATCCTGATTGTCCTTGATCTTCTAAAGTGATCAAACGTAGCCTAAAATACGTTTTTAGGACCTCAATTTTGGAATTTTTCCGAGACAGATATCTTAGTTGCCCTCCTTCTCTCAACTTATGTCTTCCAAGATTAAAACTGCGTTTTTAAAACTTCAATTTTGAAAAATTTCTCTTCACCTCTTTTTCTTACGTCCCCAAAGATAGCGAAAATTTTCTTTCTTAGAAATTTGCGTGAGTAGGAGATTTCACAAATCCTTCCTTCTAACTGATAGTCTAAAAGGAAATTCAGCTTTAAGAATGATTTTTAGAGGGAAACCTCCCTCTGTCCCTTCTTCCTCCTAACATTATTAAACAAAGGCCAAAATCGGACGTTAATTACGGAAATTTTTCAGAAGAGAACCGCTTGGGGCTTCACAACATTTTTTTAAGCCATTAGGGAACCTCTCAACGTCATCAAAGACGCATGGAATTGCGTTTTTGAGACTTCGCTGCCGAAAAATTTCCAAAGATAGAACCCGAATCTTTCAATTTCAACCAAACCACCAAAGGTACCCTTAAAATTGATTTCAATTTAAAAAACATTCAGTAAGAAACCTCCGCGCCTCTATCTCCTAACTCCTACAACTGCGTTAGAATACGCATGCAATTGCGTTGCCAAAGATAGCCAAAAATTGCATATTTAGGAGCTTAAAATTTTCACATTGAGTATCCGACCATTCCCGATTTCCTTGACTTCTTCCAAGTAGGCTAAGCTGCATTTTAAAATTTCTCAAAATTTCCTTTCGTTGCCTACCGATTCCCTGACGTCAACAAAGAAACACTAAAAGAGACTAATTTTGAAAAAAAAAAAAAAAATCTTTAGCAAATCCACACACACACACAACGCACACTTTCTAAAAACTTTACAAAATTTATGGTTTTTGAATTAAATTTAGCAATTTTCTCCAAATGTGGGGCTTTATCCTCCCCCCCCCCCCCCCCGCTTTTTTCTTTTGAAAGTATATAGAGAATAATAAGGTCTTATTTTTTCTTCAATTAAATTGCTAGTTTTAATTTAAACACGTTTGAGAGTTTTGTGTATAAGCTATTTCACAACGAAAGGGCGGCAAATTGAGGGACCGCCCCGGGCGGCAAACACTGTAGCTACGCCACTGGGTATGTCACGACTCATTTTCAACATTTTTCGCCTCACTGGTCAAAACAAAGCGCTTATTGGCTCGTCAAATGCTGCCAAAATCAATATTGCTAAAATTTATTGTTTAATTCTTAAGTGAAACAATCCTTTAAAAAATCCACCAAAAAAACTACCATGTAGTGGCCCATCATGAAACTTTCTTCTGTTATTGTTGTTTGTTGTGCCCAAGGATTAAGCAAAAAGAAAAATGCCAAGTCAAATATTGAACTTTGTTTTGAACACCTTTATTTGCACACGCATAAAAATGTAGGAAAATGTGGTTACTTCTATTTAAAGTACAAAATAGTATTTTAATAGATTTACAGTATACCCTCGTTTTACGCGTTTTTTTTTTTTTTTTTTTTTTTTTTTTTTAATACGGTTTCGATTATAGGATCATTCCATATCAAATCGATCGAAAAAGTAAGATTTTCGAGCTGACCCCTTCCGAATTTTTTTTTTTTTTTTAATTTTGGACGTTTGGTAATAAAAGTAAAAACCCAAATTTTTACATTTTTAATACAAATATACTTTAATTGGGAGTCATTACAAAAAATTGAATTTTGGTAGACGGAGTAGCTTTTGAACACATATAACTTTTGTTTTAACTGCACTACATGCAAAAACTTGATATCATTTTAAAGCTCGTAAAACGCGCTTTTAGATGATATATTACATGATACAAAAATGCAATCTTAAGTTTTGAAGGTCATTCAAAATTACCTTTGACATTGAATATTTTCAAAAAGTTATTATTTTATAAATCTGAAAAAAATATATAGTATACTACACACTATTGTGTTCTTTGTGTCAAGTTTCATGTTGGGACAATTAGGGGATCGGCTATAATTTAATGTTTCATGCAACGGATGTTTGACGATAAATTGAAAAATAATGATATAGCAACGTTTGGCAGACGATAAATTAGAAATGTAAAACAAGTTTAAAATTATATTTGCTGTTTTTTAAATATCGTCTGCAGATTGACTTACAGATGCTATTTTCCCTGCCTGCGATAGAGTGGTCCCGGGTTCGAATCCCAGCTCGGGCATGGATGTATTTTCTCTTTGCTGTCCTTGTCCTTCCTTTTTGTGAATGTGTTGTGCTGTGAATGGTTGCCTACCCTATTACAGCGTCCCAAAGGCATGTGTGTATTGTGGAAGTCGAACTTCACACTAGATTACGGTACAGTGGGAAAAGTGAAGCAGCGCACCCCAAATTGCCAGTCTCGCTGGCACAAGACAACAACAAGGTTCTCATCCCGATGAGTTGATTGAACTTTTTAGTTGATTCAACTCTTAAGGACATTACCAAGCGTTCGCTCTATACACGAGTAAATTTGTCAACTCGGTTCAGCTTTAACAGCATTGTGAGGTATTTTTAGAAGAAAAATTGAATCTACAAAGCTGCCTCATGTGAAGACAATTGAATACTCCAGTCAACGAGTTAACAAGCAACTGTTTTGAAAAGTTGATTTAACTAACCGCCTCGTGTTATAAAGTTCTAATAGATTGCTACAAGTAATAAAGTGCTTTTAGAACTTTCTTTACCTAAACAAGTGATTGCATTGCAGTTTTAGTATGTTGTAAGCAAAAGTGACCCAAGCTTAAAATTTTTTGGCGGTCAGAAATTCTTAATTTACTGAATGGGACTTTAAATTTCGTCGCATGATCATAATTTTGCATATAAAACTCCAAATTTTGCGGAATGATGATAATTTTGCTGAATCATCAGACAAAATTTGTTGAATAAGGACATTTTTGGAAGCTCATATTGGCCTCCCGTGTCCTCCATCGGGGCGCACCTGATTTTAATCCTTTTCATCTGCCATAACGTGTGCACTTGAGGCCAGTTTTTACTCAAGTCAGAAACTGGTAGGGGATATAAAATTGTAGAAGCAGAAAGCAACCTACAAAGCATTGTCAAGAAGAAGTATGTAACTGTTAAGTCAAGTTTGACTGCATGGATAACTTGTATAATCATTTTATGTAATGTACTCATTGTACATCACATTGAATGAATTTTTCTGATGTTGTATTATCAGCATGATTATGACACATTAGGGCACACATATTTGACTTTCAATTGATTTTTGGCCTCTCGGAGTAACATTAATTTTTAATTATGCATGATCAGAGTGTTGTCCCAACATAAAACTTGGCACAAATTAAAAAAAATAAGTTTATACAAAATATATATTTTTTTCAGATTTTTAAAATTATAACTTTTGGAAATACTCAAGGACAAAGGTCAATTTCAAATGACCTTAAAAATGAAAAATTGTTAAATTATGCATGATCCCAGTGTTGTCCCAACATGAAAGTTGGCACAAATAAAGAAAATAATAGTGTATACTAGAGACGTATCGAGTAGCACTTTGGCCGAGTACCGAGTACTCGGCCGAGTTACCAAGTACCAATTATGTTTTATTGGAATTGTAGTATAGACCTCCTTGTCCATATAATAGTTTTTAAAATTAAATTCCTGCTGAAGTTTAATTACGCATTATATAAACAATTTTGTTTGTGTCAAAAATTTTACCAAAAAATTATTCTTAAAATTAAAAATAAATAAAATGTATGATTAATCAAGTTGGAATTAAAACAAATTACAGTAAAATCTCTGTAATGCGGACACTAACAGGACAATTTTTTTTTGTCCGCAATAGAGAGGTGTCCGCAGGACAGGGGTTTAATAATGTTATTTGCATTGGAACTGGGGAATTAAAAATTTGTATCAAGTCTTGTAATGTCTAGGCTTTAATAAAGTCGAACTGTACAATTTAAGGGCTGCACTTCCCCCAACTGACCTTATATCTAATTATCTACAAGGAAATTTTATAGGAAATCTAAAACAAATACTCTTTACTTCCAGTAACCAGTTAGCATTAGAATTCTAAGAAATTATTAAAACCACTCTTCATCTTATCATGATTAAAAAATAAAATTAAAAAAAAATCATATTTTATCAGTATTAATTTTAAGACAAAGATTTTTTTTATTGAAATCGTGATTATAATACGCTAATTACTTCAAGACAATGAGTAAAGGGAAGGGAGGTAAGGCATTAATGACGGCTTCCTCCTTGCCTGTAGGGTTGCTTATTTTACTTAGCATGGAACGCGTGAAAGGAAAATTCGAGCTATGTAAAATAAACAACTTTACAGAGGAAGTTCATGAGTTCATCCTTTGGTTTTTGAGTTAAGATCCAATTCTTTGATGCTCGGGAAAAAAGATGCACAAATATGTGGCAATGTATAATCGCGCCTCATTAATTTTATTTTAATATGCATTTATTAGTTTCACCTACATGTATGTATCTTCTAATGGAAATTTTCTATACTCAAATTAATTAATTTACTATTAATTGTTAGTTTATTCCAATTCTAACCAATATTTTGGCATAAATTCAACAATGTGAAGAAGAAAAGAAAGAATATTAAAAATGCTCGCAAAAATATTTAAAAATATCTATAAAACCTTTTATTTATCTGCATCAGACAAAATTTGTTCCAATGTTAGAACATGAATTATAATTGTTTTTAATTAATTTCAGGCCAAAATTTAGGTGAGTCTTCAAATGGAAATTTATTGCTGATCAGGCCATTGTAGAACAATACTTTTATTAAAATGAATCTCAAATTTTCAAAGTAATGTGAATATGATTTCCGCACACATACATCGATGACTGGCATAATTATTCTCTTTGGAGTTTGAGAGACGGCATTTCGAATGCTTCCCGAGAGCTTTAGTCACTTTTTTTCTGGGCAAATTTCAAGAATATAAAAGATTTTGAATTATGTTGAAATGAATATGTTTTCGTAAAACAAGTTAAATTAATAGAAAAAAAAGAAAATAATAGTTTAAAAATCTAAAAAAAAACACGCTTTTGTAGCTAAATGAACTAAAAAGTAAAAAATAATCTTTGGATGTTAAGTTTATAAAGTAATTCACCAAACGCTTAATTTTAATGTAATACAAAAAACCGTGGTGGGCTTCATATCAGTTGTCTTGAATTTCGTCCATACACTGTAACAAATTTCGGAAACGTTTCTAGATATATCGGAAACGTTTCCGAAATAGTAGGAATCCTTCATCCGATAGCGAATACCTCAATATTTAGAAAGCTTTTTGTTATTTCAAGATATCTAGAAGCGGAAGTGATGACGCAACGTTTCGAAACCTATTTCATCCTTCCAACCCGGGCGCCAATGAGTCGGAAATAACGAGAACTTATTTTTTTTCTTATCTATGGTTGCTGCAGTCAGCAACTGTTTAGCATTGGATTACTTGTTATTTCATGTCTAGAGAGTAGTAAAATGTGTCAAAACTAATTTTACGCCTTTGCATTTTGGACTGCCTTTGATTTTTTAGACGATGTACGCAGCTATTAAGTTAGTTAATAACCATTTGCTTCTTTATAATTTCCAATGCGACCATAATTAGATATATATTGTGTGTTCAAGCGTGAATAGTTTCAACACCCGTGTTTATACTTAATGAAACGAAACCCTTTGGATTACTTATTCAGTTGTAATGGAGGTACTTAGATTTTCTTCCGCTCATGTTCACTTGTAAGTATTAATGAATATTTTAAAACATGTTGTTATATACATTTATATTTTTGTTGATTTGCATTTGATGAGACTAAAATTGTAACTGTTTTTGGGTTTATCGAATTAATTTCAAGTTATCCTACATGTGCGCAGTGTACTATTTGTTGTAACCAACTGAAACTGATTAATTACGCAAAAGAAATAAGATTTATATTTGAGAAGCAATCACAGAAAAGTTTTTTCGAAATACTTGGATGTACATACATTTTGGTTCAAAAAGAAAAAAAAATCAATTGTTTAATTCATTAAAAATATGGTAATGCAAATATTTTCTAGTATTGTAATATGCTTCACAAAAATTTGCCAGTATTATCTTTTTTTATTATAATTTATTCATTCGTTTAAAAATATTTATACCATTAGAAAATGACCATATTATCTATTAGTAAGAACATAGTTATGCAATTAATTCATCTGCTTATCCATTTTGTTAAATGTGGTTAACGATAAAAAAAATTCCTTGACATTAGTTGTTCCGAAAATAACATTTCCTTCGTGGATAGACTAGTTTAATGTAGGACAGTCAGGAGGAATGAGTCAGTGGCAAAAATGGAACAGCTGCATTTACATGCCGAAATAAAAAGTAATATTATTTCATGTCACCGTTTTAAAAGTGATCATTTTTTAAATACTATGTTATTAATATGCAATGCACATATGGGGAGAAGACGAGGGTCGTTCACCACGCAGACTGTGCCATTGACATTTTCAAGGGGTTGCTTTTTTTAAGGGGGGGGGGCACTTTATATCATTTTATGGGTGCACCATCACTCTTATGGTGTGGGGGGGGGACTCTCGTATATATGAAATGGAATAATCATGTAATAGAGTTCAATGTTTTAATAAATAAAATATATAATGCATTTTGCGCTCACTCTAAAAATAAAATCAGTAACCTATTTTGATTAAGTATCTATATTTGTGATAAACTGGAAAAGGGCAAGCATGGGCGGATTTATGGGGGGTCAGAGGGGGGCAATGCCCCCCCCCAGTTTTGGGTAGATCTATGTAGTAAGAACACATCTTCCAAAAATTAAGAAAAAAAAAAGTTTTATTATTCTTTCTTTTTTCAATAGTTCAGAAGGGCATGGGTGGATTTATAAGGAGGGGGCATAGGGGGCAGTGCTCCCCCAGTTTTGGGACGACTTTATGCAGTAACAACACATCTTCCAAAATCTTAAAACAAAAAAATCATAACTTTTTCTTTTTTGAATAGTTTAATGAAAATGAAGAGAAAAGCGAATGTCGTTTTCTGATGGGAGGAAAGAAAAGGGGGGAAAAAACGAACATTAAATACAAATAGTACAGCTGTCACTGGGGTGCTGAAAATGTGTCGAAATTCACTATTTTGGACTGAAAATCATTTGGGCAAGTATATGAATGAAAATATAGGCTAAACGAGCTATACATTAAGCTGCGACACTTATAATAATTGACTATTATTTTAACAAATTAAAACTTAAAGCAAAGGGCAAAAATCTCCCTCCCCCTCATTCGCGCTAACAGAACGATCTACTCGTTATGATTTTTGTCCACATTTAAAGTATATTCGTGCATAATATTTATGTTCTTAGTAGATTAATTGGCCTTTTGAGAAATTCTAAAAAACATAGTTTTTACTTTTCCTTTTCTCTCTCTCTCTCTCTCTCGTTTTAAAGAGAGAGAGAGAGAAAGAGAAAACAAATACTGTCGCAAACTGAATAAATTTCAGTTATCTGAGTGTTCTGATTAAATGAATCTTTTTAATTAGAGGGAGTGTACAATTTTACTTACTTTATAAATACTGTTTAAAAAGTAAGGTAAGTCATAATCATCTAAGTCTAATTGAGTAAATCCTTGTCATTATTGAAAACTAAATAATTGAGTCATAAAAAGTTTTGGAAAAATTTGCTGAAATTTTATAAAAGTCTATAAAAACCTAACAAAGATTGGTAAAATCGTAAAAATCCTTTAACCGTAAAAACTGACGAATTTTCGTGAAAATTACAAAAAATCAAGCAAAAATCTGCAGGTAAGAGTAAATTACAAACAGGGCCGAATTTGCCTATAAGATAAACAAACTATTGCTTAGGGCCCTTTCTTTGAAGTGGGTCCCTAACTTCCAAAAAAAATTCATGATTCGTTACTTAAAAAATGGAAATTGCTTGAAAAAACTAATTTCATTTTTAAGTGCTTGAAAACCTTGAATATTTGAAAACGTGTGGCTACAAACCTTAAGTTTTAAATTTTCTAACAAATGGTAGAGGGAGAGGAATGCCAAAATATGTCAAATTCAGCTCCTTGCAACATCCTATATTAAAAATGTAAAAATCATGGTTCTCACGTTTGTAACATATTATTTGAAATAAATTTTTGTGACTCACATGTTTCATATTTTGCTATTTATTCAATCCCGAATGCAGTATTTTTGGAAATTTTTTTGTATTGATTGCTTTTATCTTACTTCTTCTGCATATTGTCTATCTGTTTAGCACGGAAAAAAATACACACTACTTCTATTTCTTTTCGTTTTCTGCCCTACTTGCAACTGAAGAAAAGTTGTTGTCATGAGAAATCTATGGTTTCTTTTAAATTTAAAATAGCTATTTCTTACAAAGTTAGAACAGGACTGTAAAAATTTACAATCAAGTACTAAAACATCAGACTGGAAAGTACAAATGAAGTGCGTTGAATAATTTCATTTATTCTAGAGTCCTTGAAAATAATTAGATAAGTCTTTGAAAATCCTAAGCAAAGCGGGCTCCAATTACTTCTACACCATATTATTAATCTGTTTAGCCAGGAAAAAAAATTATACACTACCTCTATTCCTTTTCGTTTTCTGCACTACTTATAATTAAAAAAAGGTTGTAATGAGAAATCTATAGTTTACTTTTTCTTTCAAACTTAAAATGGCTGTTTCTTACAAAGTTTGAACAATGCTGTACAACTGTATAATCTAGTTATTAATTTCTATGTCTATCCAATTAATCTTTATAAGGCTTCAAAATGCAGAATTTTATATCCATTTTACAAAATTTCCTTCGGGGGAGAAACCCCCGGCCCCCTGAAATTGGAGATATTCTATTTCCCACTTAAAAGGGAGCCCTGCATCACTCTCGATACCAGCTCCCTCTCTTAAGGTCAATTCAAAAAGGACAGCATGAAAACACACATTAATGAAAACGACACACAAAAAAGTAAAGCATGGATTTATGCATCACAGGAAACAGACAAAAACATGAGAGTGGGGGCAATAAAAATGTTGCTCAAAAAAAAAAAAAAAAAAAAAAATCCTGCCCCCCCCCAGGAACTCAGTCCTAAATCCGCCTATGAGGGCAAGAACAGAAGAATAAACCCGAATGGTTCCAGCAGGGGGACTTTGGTGTCATATTTAAATTCATCAATTTCTCTTTTGGTACTTTTCGGTACCCTTTGTTCGTCAAAGAAATTGACTTGACGTGAGCGAATTTCGTAACGCAAAGTGTAGGTAAGTTTTGTCAAATTTTATCCGAAAATAAAAGCTATCAAGTTTGATACAAGATATGTTTTTAAGTTCTGCATTAAAAATACAATATGTTGATAATTTTGTCTTGAAAATATTGAGAGAAAAACTGAAGTTTAATATTGTTTAACAAACAATCCCACTTTTGAGAAAGTACTCCCCTTCCCTCCCCCGACGATTTTGTGATTATGAATGAAACTACTATATTATTTCATAAATTTTCAAAAATTTATAACTGTGCATATGTTATGCTGTTGTCATGCTATTTGTCATTAGAAATTCAAAAAAAAAAATCCACGAATGATTCTAAAATTGCTTGTATTATTGCTCTTAGATATGAAAGAATTGAAACTGATATGGTATGTAATACTATAATAAAGAATTATATTTTAGAAATAATCACGGAAAAAGGATTCCGTAATTCTCGGAAACGTTTTTGAAAATTGTTTGGAGAATTCCGAAATACTCGGAAACGTTTTCGAAACTTTCATGAACCACAGCTGCACAGAATACTCAGAAACTTTTCTGGAAATTACGGAAAGAGGATTCCGAAATACTCAGAAACGTTTCTGAAAATTACAGAAAGAGGATTCCGAAATACTCAGACACGTTTCTGGACATTACAGAAGGAGGATTCCGAAATACTCAGAAACGTTTTTGAAAATTACAGAAAGAGGATTCCGAAATACTCAGACACGTTTCTGGACATTACAGAAAGAGGATTCCGAAATACTCAGAAACGTTTTTGAAAATTTCATGAACCGCAGCTGCACGATATACTCAGA